>NW_026016480.1:0-57338 GCF_020379485.1 Brassica napus
GCCACATTTTGTCCGCCAGGCGTCTTGGTGGATCCAGAGAAGATCAGGGTAATCAAGGATTGGCCCCGACCACGCAGTGGCCACGGAATCATAAGTTTCCTATAGGCTGGCAGGTTATTATCGAAAGTTTGTGAAAAGATTCGCAAGCTTGGCTCAGCCTATGACACGGTTGACGGGAAGGACTTAAGTTCACATGGTCTGAGGAGTGTGGGAAATGCTTTTCCGCACTTAAGGACATGTTGACTAGCGCACCCATTCTGGTTCTTCCAAAGGCCGACCAACCCTATATGGTTTTTACGGACGCGTCCATAACATGACTAGGTGCGTATTAACCCCGCATGGGAAGGTCATCGCCTATGCGTTAAGGCAGTTGAAAACATGAGGGAAACTACCCCACCCATGACCTCGAAATGGCTGTGGTAGTGTTCGCCTTAAAAATTTGGCGATCATACTTGTATGGTGCCAAGGTTCAGATACTTAAGGACCATAAGAGTCTTAAGTATATATTCACCCACAGCCTGAGGGTAAACTTAAGGCAGAGAAGGTGGATGGAATTTGTAGCTGATTACGATCTGGATATCACCTACCATCCGGGAAAGGCTAATCTGGTCGCAGATGCCTTGAGCCGGAGAAGGGCCGACGTATCAGCCAAACGAGAAGCGGATGACCTGGACGGTATGGTCCGTGCCCTACGGTTGAACGTATCGACCAAAGAGTCTGAACCACTCGGATTAGAGGCGGTTAATCAGGCCGACCTGCTTACCCGAATTCGGTTTGGCTCAAGGTCAGGACGAAACTGAACAAGGTTGCTCAGAATGATAGGATGGAGTACCAGACTACAAAGGATGGTACCATCCTAGTAAACGGTCGGATCAGTGTTCCAAATGATAGAAGTCTAAAGGAAGAGATTATGAGGGAAGCTCATAAGTCCAGATTCTCGGTTCATCCTGGTGCGACCAAGATGTACCAGAACCTTAAGAAGTTCTATCATTGGATCCGTATGAAGGCAGATGTCGTGGAGTGGGTGGCCAAGTGTTCCACTTGCCAACTCATCAAAGCAGAATATCAAGTGCCTAGTGGGTTATTGCAAAGCTTGCCTATTCTGGAATGGAAATGGGATCACATCACAATGGACTTTGTCACCGGGTTCCCTACCACAAGGAGTAAGAAGATGCAGTTTGGGTTGTGGTCGACCGCCTAACCAAATCAGCACACTTTCTGGCTATCAAGAAGTCGGATGGGGTCAATCAGATGGTACATATGTACATTGATGAGATCGTCTGACTACATGGTGTGCCGGCAAGTATAGTGTCAGATAGGGATTCAAGGTTTACATCTTACTTCTGGAAAGCTTTCAAAAAGCTTTAGGAACAGAGTGAACATGAGTACTGCCTATCACCCACAGACTAATGGACAGTCTGAACATGACCTCATATTCGAATATGACTTAGTGAATAAAAGACTTAGAATGAATCAGACAAGCAAAGAAATTAATAAGTAAGCATTCGTATCCAGTTGGGTTGAGAGACCAGGAACGGGTCTTACAAATCCGCTCAAAAAAACCTATGAAAAATGTTCTGCGACTAGATCGCAATGAAATAAACTTCGGTAACACTCCATGAGTAACTCCAAGCAACTTTCACCTAAGATCGAAATCACAGCTGAAACGTTTTCTTGTAAAACCCGCAGAAACAACGCTACTGAGTGAACACATCCTTTTCGCCAAGCCAAACTATTTGAGAAACCTTCGTTCCATCACTTAACAACTAAACGACAATCTACGATTTGTCTAAAAACATCGTGTGTCTATTAAGAGAACAATTATCGTGTAGCCCACAGTCAGAAATCATATGATAAATTCTTCGTAACGAAACTCAGTCCTAACAACCAAATGGTTAACGGAAAATCTAAACTTTTCGAAAATTGACCAAGTTCAATACGCTCCACAATTCAGTCTAAGCCCGCAATGTTTACCCAATACGCAGCATATAAGGAAAAAATTTGTAAAAAACTTCTTGAGCTATACGAAACATCCTAAAAATGCATGAAATAGACCTCGGAAGGCTAACACTTCACAAAGCACTATGAAGGAAAAACACTTCTTCCCATGGAAAAATTTACGTTACACCTCAGTCCTAATTCCTCGATTGCAAATCAATTTATTAGCATCCAAACAGGATCAACAACTTTGGCTGGAACATCCGTAGTCAAACTAGAATGTTTCCCAAACGCAGGGCTAAGACTAAACCCTTGCAACATCGCGAAACATCTTCAAGCCCGCAAACATTTCAAGCACGAAACGCGGCATAAGAAAGAATAACAAATCATCAGCATCGCGAGACGTCGCAGACGCCTGAAGATTCATTCTTCGACAAATTTCCTTCCTTGATAAAAACACCTTCTTGGAAGACCAGACAGTCATACGCAGTAACATATTCTCAAACATATTCTTTGCGAAGACTCAAAAACGGTAATATCTACCGATAAGTTTGTTGCTGATCACAACAAACTCTTAACGTCCTAAACAGACTTAGCCATCTCGTAGAGATAGCTTTCGTACACCCGACACAAGGGTAATAGCTATATATAAAAAATAATCCGAAATTTTGGTCAGCACTTTCAGAAGATTTAAAAATTGTCCTCGAAGAGATGCTCGATTCCTACATACAAGTCATGTAAGAACATATTGCGGAATTTAAAGCGGGATAGAATCAGGGTCGAAAACGATACAGGAAACGTAAGTCAAAGTAGTCATCGCACCCCCTAAAGCCGTGATTAGACCTAGGTTTTGCCCTAAACCCAGCGCACTGGTCTCTAACATTTCTAGGCATAGTATGAAACACCCTGATACGAGATCCAAAATTTGTCTCTGGCCAATATTCAAGCGTCTTCAGAAATCCCGTAAGTTTACACATTGTGGAAAACTCTCGAAACAGATCATGGATATAGCAGTTCACACAGAGTTAGATTACGAGATGACAACTCGTAGTCTTCCCTCTACACCCATAAAAAAAACATCGGCAGCAACACGCCTGATAACTTCTACATATAAACTAGACCGTAAAGTCTCGCTTGAAAAACTAGTCATAAGAACCTAAACTCCAAGACGAACTACGAAAGGCTTGATCCCTTCAACAAGGGTACGTAGGCAGCAGTCATAATGAGCAGCCCCAATCTTATCGCGTTCTACTTTAGAAGAGCGAGAAGACCACTTACCACGGACCTTTTCAACCATTAATTCCGCCTAATCACCTTAGTGCCTAACTTGCCAAGCCACTCGCTAGAACCTCACGCTAGAAGCTCATGGATCTAACGAGCTGGGGGGCTAACTGTTGGGGTCAAAATCGGTCACGACGGAATCAATGTCTAAGTCCGTAAAAATCAGCATGAACATTTTTACAAAAAGTAATCTTCGTAAAGAAATCTTTACGAAGAGCTTGCGGTAAAATCTTGTTCAATCTCAATCGAACCACTAAATACCGACTGTCCGAAGGCAACAGACATGTATCCAAATCGGCCGCGGACAAGCTCGAGTATGGCAATCAGACCGCAGACAAGCCAAGCTCAATCGATACGCGGCGACCAAGCATGCACACAGCTCGGTTGCTACGTAGCAACCGAGCACGCATCCCGCTCGGTCGCTAAACGTCAATACGACACGAAGCCATGCATCTCGTACCCTTCGATGCTATCTCCCAAAGACCGTAGCAAACCCATTTCATGTTTTCCGCCATTCGAAGTCATCAATCAAACTTTACGATACAAACCGCGGAAAGATCGTTTTTATCGAAAGAAGCTGTAATAAACGCCTTGAGTCAAAAGACGGCCCAAAGGGACCTAAAACATGACTCGAGGCCTAACTTATGATTTCTTAACCAACAGCCCGTAAGCTGCATGGCGGTTTATGTGTTGGTTCGCAAGGAAAGATAAATGTCAAGTTTCCCCGGATAATATGAAATTTTGAAGATAATTACGAAGATCGGGAAAAATGGAATATCTCCATTTTTATGCTATGACGGCTTAGGGGCAGAAGGGGAAAAGCGTAAACCGACCTAGGAGCGAGTATATAAGGAGTCCTAGTCGAGAAAGAAGGTTAAGAACATAAGGAAACTTAGACTTAACCTTATATAAGCTAAAAGACAGCTAGGACAAGTAAGATGGTAACTGGACGAAGTAGACGAGTAGCTCGATAAGCTCAACGAAGCTAGGTTTAGTTCACTCCAGCTCAGTCCCTACTAAGTCAGCTCCACTAACTGGACTACTAGCTCACTCAGCTGAGGCAGCTGAGAGTCAGCTCATCTCAGCTAGACGGACTGTTCGAGTTTTAGGCGATGGTCCGGGTCCGGGTCAGTGGCGGGCAGTGAGGTCCGGCCATGAGGCCATGGGCTGTTGGGTCTTTGGACAAGGACGTGGGCTAAGTCCAGGAGGCTTGGGGCGTGGGTTGGGCTTATGACCGACCCCAAACCCATCAGAAAGGGCGAAGGGATGCAAGTGGCCGAGAGGGCACAACCCTTGGCCGATGGTGCCCATTCGCTAGCAAGTCGTGCCTGTTCGTGGGGCAAGACTTACCCCCTCGTTTTCTATAAATATGGGGTCTCTCCTGTTGGTTTCATTATCCAATTCCAGAGTAAAATACTAGAAAAACGTAGAGAGAGAGAAAGAGAAAGAGAGAGAGTTCCGGCCAAGAGAAAGGCCGAGTGTGGTGAGGCTGTGTTCCGGCGACTCTGATCGTTTGGGAACTAACTCCGGTCAAGAATGGGAGATCAAGACAAGGAGACGAGCATGGAGAACCCAGACGTGGTTCACAAGGTATGTGATGGGCCGTGGCTCCATCAGACCGAACGGACGGTCCATGCGACCGCACCGCGGCTCTGCTCAGTTCCTAAGTCCCATCCGGCTCTCCTTATCTGTTTCAAATCGTTTCTCTTCTCTTTTCTCTGGTTAAACACGAAAGGTTGTGTTGGTTGGGTCCAAGGGACACGTCCTAGGCTTTGGCCGAACATAGCCATGCCGCTAGCCTAGACACGGATCGGTTAGACAGTCGGTTCGATCGCACCAAGACTGGGCGGTTAGGACGAACGGTTGGGAATGACCCAAAGGGCACGAGTTGTCAAGAGTCATGAGTTACCAAAGGTTGTGAGTTGCCAAAGGGTGCAAGTAACCAAAAGGTACGAGATACAAAAGGTTACTAACATCAAAAGGTACGAGGACCAAGAGGTACGAATGGCCAGAGGGTGCATGTTCCAAACGGTGTCTTTTGGGACAGGTTATGACCGATCCTTATGGATCAGCCTATGGCTTGTATAAGTAAGACAAAGTCACGGTTTGTCTAAGACAAGGTAGAGTCGCAAGGTCTGACCGGTTGCTAAGCCTTCCGGATTAGGCTTGAGGCTTACTCGGCCGATTGGATCCAGGCCTAAGGCCGGATCAGGTAAGGAAGTTCACTGGGCCATTGAGCCGGACTTCATTCGCCGGTCGCACCTAGATTCTATCCGGTTAGACAGATTGGTCTTTGGGAACGATCCAGATCTGTTCGTGTGTTATGTTTATCTATTCTGGACTATCTATCTGATTCTAAGTCAAGGGGTGGTTGGTTGAATGACTGAGGATACGGTAGATAGGTTTATACATTTTATGATTATGTTATCTGAGGTTTATCTAAGTTCTAGGGACCAAGCCAAGCATTGTAGAAACAATCTCATGTTTTAAAGTTATACAAAGTTAACACATTATTATTCCGCTGTGCAATCTGTTCCTTTGTTTATGAACCTCATATACGAATATGACTTAGTAAATAAAAGACTTAAAATGGATCAAACAAGCAAAGAAATTAATAAGTAAGCATTCGTATCCAGTTGGGTCGAGAGACCAGGAACGGGTCTTACAAGTCCAAGGTCAGACTGATCAGACGTGACAGACATGTTGGACAAGTCATCTGGATAGCACTAGTCAAATTAAGATGATACTGTCTGTCCGAACATAGCAGTTGAGCTTGTCGGACTAAGCTGGACGGATTCAGACAAGGCAACTGGACTTGTCATCCGAGATCAGTTAGTCAATGTGTGGACTGACTGGTATACGTTCTTACGGGAAGAGATACTGAGGTGAACATGAACTGATTAGCTAAGGAGAATGGCGGAAACAGTTTACCAGGCCGGTTACAGGAGCAGTTCCTGGACGCATAACCGACTGGGACGGTTGAGCCATAAACCGCTAAGGCGGTTATAGAGCAGTTGGAACTCTAGGGAGTTACGGAAAACTGTCAAGGCAGTTGGCCGAGGGAGAAACCGTATAGGATGGTTACGGACTGGAAGGGACGCGTGAGGCGGTTATGGAACTGACGGTTGGGGAGGAAACCGCCCAAAACATTCCTTTTATGGGGATTTTTGGGAACCAAGGACGGTTACTCTTTCTCCACACGAGTTCTGGACAGGGAGGAGAGAACACACAGAAAGAGACCGAGTGGGAAAGAAGGAGAGAGTTGGCCGGAGGGCCAATCAGAGTCTCAGTTGGAGACCGCAGGTCTGTCTGTTCACAACGACTCTGTCTGATCAGAACATTGATCAGACCGTGTACTGATGATACTGGAGGGAGAGAACGGAGGGAAAGGAACCGAGAGAGAGAGAGACAGACAGATCCGAACAGGGATATTAGGCCAGACGACCGTTCAAGCCTCTTCGCTGGACACAGGTCCTCCTTGTTCTAATGCGACTGGTTCTGATCCCTACACGAATGGATCGCGACTAGGATGTCGAGAGATGGTACCGGAGAGCGATGGCTTGATCTTGCGGATCCTGCCTGATGGCCGGCGAGTCCTGACACAACTGATTCGGCGGGTTCTGCGGACTGCTTGATGGTTTCTGATGGAAGGCATCTGTACTGATGATGCGGATCAGAGGGCAAGAGTTATCTAAGGCGGTTAACGGATGTATAGTGTTGGAACGTGATAGTGGGGGTTAGGACTCAGATCGAGGCCCAACGTTCTGTACCGGCCATGGTATAGAACCGAGTGTTGATGGATCGGCCATGACTGGACCGAGACTTGTATTGGATGATGGCCGTGGGGAGTACTGCCTGAATCGAGGGCTGGAGAGCTGAGTGTGTGCTGACTGATCCGGGGGTGATCAATGACTGGTTCTGGGGCGCTAAGCATGGCTAGCGTACTGTCTGTGGGGATGGTTGGATGAGTGACTAAGGAACAAGGGGATTCGGTTAAGTATCTGATCGTGCTGACTGGATAAGACGGACGGGAAGCAGGAAGACAGAAAGGAAGAAGTGTATTGATGGATTATCAGATAACAAAGCACCGAGGCAGTAAGGTACATGTTTATTATGCTGCGATTACTAGTAGACTGCTAAGTTGCTGGAATAGACTTAGCGAACCGTGTGTACTGAACTGAACCTCTTAAAGCAAAGCTGGTTAAAAATCGTATGTAAAGGGAATATTTCGTAAAGGGCCAGTTTGGGTCGGGGCAAGTGAACTGAGGCCGAACCGGCGGTAAGGGAAACCGGGACGGGGCCTTTCAAGTGGTATCAGAGCGATTACGGTTCTAGGACAGAGTTTGAAGGATGATACAAGATTTGTTTAGACTGAACGGACGCGGAAAATGCTAAGGGCAAGCATTGAAGAACTGATGAGAGACTTGATCTTGGGAGTGATCAAGTTAGACTTACACTTTGTATGGGAAAATGTAATTTAGAAGTGTGATTGGATTTCTGGAATGAACTCTGAGCTAAGATCATTAGTGAATGATCGGATTGCTTGAATGAAGTTTGAGTTAAGTTAACTTGGAGAATGATCGGATTGCTTGAATTGTTTTGGATTACTCAAGAGAGTTATCCAAGAAATTATTCTAAGTGTAGGAAACAACAGAGAGGTTTACTGAAGTCAATGGATCCGGATTCTGAAGTGAAGAAACGAGAAAGATTGACTAAGAGTTTTCTAAAGCTTAAGGATAATAAACTGACTGGAGTGATTGATGAATCAAGCAATTCAAAGGAACCGAAGATGATTCAGAAATGTCTAAGTAAGACGTCGAACTTTCAAAGACCAAAGAGGTCGGATATGGAACCAAGGAAGCTGACTGGAGTTAGGATTGAATCAAGTGGCTCGAGTAAGCCAAGGAGTTAATGAGTTTAACTCAGTATTGACAAGACGTCCATAACTGAATCTGGAAAGAAGACTTCAGCGGAAAGGTTCAAGGCAGAATAGCCGAGTGGATGAGCTGAAGGTTGTGAACGGAAACAAAGTTGGACAGGTGGTCCGAGGATTGAGATGGAATCTCAATGAACTGGCTAAGCGATAGATGGATTGCAAAGAGATAACCTGAAAGAGTCAGAGAATCGGAAAACTGAATTGGACAAGTCGTCCATGGAAGACCCTAAGGACAAATGGCTAAGGCACTGACGCTGGAATGTGAAGTACGGAGACTTATATTCGAATGGAACATATGTTGAGAATGCTTAGATGGATCCTAAGATTTTCAAGGTAATGGACAAGCTGGTCCGGGAAAATGGAACTGGAATCTTCATAAAAAGATTTTTGGAAAATCTGAGTAAGACTTGCACTTAGAAAGTGGTGATTGTAGGCAAGTCTGGATATAAGAACTGGACAAGGGACCTGTCAAGGTTGACTAAGCTTGATTGTCTTGGTAGGTTTGTGCGGTCCGAGAGTTTGAAATAAGGGATTGGAAGTCAGGTGTACTTGCCAAAGACTTGTTAGGTGATCAAGAAACTACTCGGAGGTACAAGATGCCATAGATGATTGATATACCTTGGATTTGCCCCATTTTTATCCATGGTATATAAATATTTTACTATATATATATCTATGTTTTCTACTCTTCTAGGTATGTTTTCAGGTTCAGGTGCATTTCGGAGTAAAGCTATGACTTTGGAGCATTTTGGAGCTTAAAGGACATTTCACCCGAACTGACCACTTAGAGGTCGACGAGAGGAAGAAAATCGATCGATGCGCATCAGTACTACATCTGAACCTCTTTTGATGAGAGTAACACTCCTTAGCGTAATTTGAGTGGTATCAAATTTGGCGCCGTTGCCGGGGAGCTTTGATCGCCATTAGATTTAGTTCTATTGATTCTTATTCTTTTCTTTACCCCCTTTCTAATAATCTTTTTCTTGTCTTTTCAGGTGCATGCCCAGCGGTACCAGAAGCAACAAAGAGAAAGACTTGTTGTTCTCAGACGATCCTGCTCATTTGGAACGCACCATCCGTAGAGGTCAATGTTCCACATCGCTCGACGCAACAACTTCGTCGTCGATCGATACGCTCAATCAACCGTCGACCGACACCAGACCTTCATCGTCGATCGATCCCAATCGTTCGACAATGATCGATACTACACCGCGTAAGTCGATCGATACCGTGTCGTCAAAAATGGTAAACATTATTATTCTAACTCAGGACGAGAACGGAAACCTGTATGACCAGGCCGGTCATCTGCGTAATGCAACAGGTCAGAAAATAGATGCTCAGGGAACTGTAATCCCTGATGCTGATGCTACAGGAGCTGCTCAACCTGTAGATGAGGACGCTCGATCGAAACCACTGGCCGACTACAATCGCCCAGATGAATACTATTCCAACAGATCACCTATTCGACTTCTGGAGATCCAGAAGCAGAATTTCGAGCTGAAGCCTCAATACTACACTCTCGTGTCGCAGATACCCTTCTCTGGGTTACCGCACGAGCATCCTATGGACCATTTGGAACGGTTCGAGGATCTAATCGCTGCTATTCGGATGGAAGGAGTCCCCGAAGATTACCTGCTGTGCAAGCTCTTCAGATACATGCTGAATGGAGAAGCGATGCACTGGCTTAGGCAGCAACCCACATGATCTTTAACATCCTGGAGCAACATCAAGAATGCTTTCTTACGAAACTTCTTCGATGAGGCGCGCGCTGAAGAACTTCGGAACAAAATTTCCACATTCTCGCAGAAGGCTGGAGAGTCCTTCAAAGATGTGTGGATTAGATTTAGGTTCTTCCAGCGAGACTGTCCACACCACGGATTTAACGAAGTACAACTGCTAAGCACTTTCTTCCGAGGTCTCGCCTTACAGTATCAAATGGCCCTTGATACGGCGAGTGAAGAAAACTTCACTACTCGCAATCCGTTGGAAGCTGTGAGACTTATCGAAAACCTTGCTAACAGCAGCAGCACCAAAAACACTGACTCTGAACGGAAGAAGTCTGTAGCTTCTATCGGGAAGGAACAGATGGACGAAGTAAGAGCTAAGTTAGATGTGGTGCACGAGCTTCTTAGGAAGCAAGTCTGTTCAGCTGAAGGAGAAGTAGCAGATACGGAAGGAGAAGAAAATGTGAACTACATCGGAGGTACCGGATTCCAGAAATTTGGAAACCACGGCGGAAACAGAAACTTCTTTGGAAATGGCCAAAGAAGTAACCAAAATTCACAATTTCAAAAACCCTTCAACAACAACAAAAGCTACTCGAACTCTTACTACCAAAATCCACCACCCCAGACTCAGGAAAGCAAGATCGAAGAAATGCTTGATCGAGTACTGTTGGGACAACAACAAATCACCGTGGATTTCAACGGTAAAATAGACTCCGCCTATAACAATCTGAACACCAAAATCGAGACCTTAGGGACTCAGGTGAGAAAACTTGAAACCCAAGTAATTCAGACAGGCGAGACTATAAAGAGGCAAGAAGCTTTTGCTAGAGAGGCAGGAGCCGACAAAGGGAAACACCACGGAAATGCCATCATAGATGATGATTTCTGGCAAGTGGTGAGAAATGAAAAGCTTGAGGAAGGAGACTTTGAAATCGAATGCTCCATGAGTCTCGGCGGATCCCAATGGTGTCGACCGATGTCGATGAACTCGCATCGATCGACAGACCATGATGAAGATCGATGGACGGATTACTCCAGTCATCGATCGATGTTGTCTGCCAAATCGACTGAGTGCAATGCGGTTCGAATTCTAACTCATGAAGAATTCGCAGCTAAGCATCCTCACCCACCCTCCCCTTTCTATGATAAAATCGATCGATCAGTTGAGCCAACCATCGATCGACAGAGTGAGTCCGACGTCGATCGTTACAACACACCTCCCATCGATCGACAGGCACCTCTGACAGACCGAGTTCGGTTACCCTCAATCGATAATGATTACATCAACGCACTCAGACCACCACCTAGACCATTAGCTAACCCACCCGAACCAAAACCCAACCCTTTAAATAGTTCACCAGAATCAGTTCAAGAAGAACAAGAATCTGAAGGGAGAAGGTTAAGGAAAAGAAAGGAGAAGATTCCTAAAAACCTTAAGCGGGAAGCTAACGATAAAGAGATGGATGGTTTCACTAAAAGAGTCCTCAGAATCCCAATCGAAAAACCTTTTGATGAAGCTTACTTCACACACCGGTTGTGGATGTTCTTCAGAGAAACAAAGGTAACTGAGGAGGACATTAGGAGAATGTTTCATCAAGTCAGAGAGAAGATGAAACACAGGATCACATTGACGAAGAAGAGTGATCCTGGGAATTTTTAATACCATGCGTAGTCAAGGGTGTTGAATTTCCCCATTCAATGTGTGACACAGGAGCATCAGTTAGTATCCTCCCTAGGATCATGGCAGACCAGCTTGGTTTGACCATCGAACCTTCAACGGAATCCTTCACCTTCGTGGATCTTTCAGAGAAACGATCAGGAGGAATCATAAGAGATCTGGAGGTACAGATTGGTAATGCCCTTGTCCCTGTAGATTTTCATGTCCTAGACATCGAGCTTAACTGGAACTCTTCACTTCTGCTTGGAAGATCTTTCCTAGCTACAGTAGGAGCCGTATGTGACATGAACAAAAACAAATTGTGTCTAACGCTCATAGACCCAAACATCCAGTACGACCCCATCCGACCTAAGAGAAAGGTCATTAATTCTATGGATTATGGGAAAGAACTTGGCTTCATTGGCGCATGCCATTGTGGAGCAGGGTATGAATCGGAGTACAAAACAGAGTACTCGGAATCCATCGACACCCCAAACTTTCCTTCGATCGATTCCAATGAGTCAACGGTGACCGATGACCGCAACAACACGTCACTCGACGTAATGCACCCAGTTGACCATTTCGCTTCACCTAATCATTTTTACCAACACTTTGCCTTCCAACCTCCAAGCAAGAGAGGACATGATGATTATTCGATAGGCAGTTGGGCAGACAGTGGTTTCCATGAAAGTTTTGCAGTCGACACTGTAATTACTTCACCTAATGAGGAACATACAGAGGAATACGATGAGGATTATTGGAAAGAACGTGCAATAGAAATGTCTTTGCAGGATGAAAAATTTGAAACACATAAGTTCACCAACACGTTTCCAACATCGTTCGACGCTGTGCACTCCACATCGGTCGATACCCACCCTCGTCCAGCAAAACAACCGTTCACATCGATCGACACACAAACTGGAACATTGATCGATATTCGCGCCGCAGCGAAAATTCAGGAGCAGGAGAATATTCCCTCCCCAACTAGGTTTATAGATACCTATATAAATCGTTTTGCACCCCCGAAACCACCTACACACATAAGAGCAAACACACAAGAAAAAAAGATGAATACTCTTCCTTCTACATCAATAGAAAAATCCATGAAGAGCAATCATCTCAAGAACACAAGTTCTGCAGAAATTACTCTGCCATCGATCAATGTAACTGTATCTACATCGATCGATACTACTCTAAACCCTAATCTTTCTATTTCTAAATTGAATAATTATGCAAACATTGATTACGGTTTTCTAACACCTGATGAATTTGGTATTTTCAGGGACCCAGATGGCAATGCACGTGCAATGGATGGAAGGATTTAACAAGTGTCCAGAGAGGACATAGCAGACATCATTCAAGTAGCCAATGGACCTGACAACCTATTCTCACAGCAACGTGGCACTCCAGACGTCATTCAAACAGATCCTAACAACCACGCATGAGTCGCCACAACAGAGATCAACCCAGATCTATCACGCCAACCAAAAGGGCAAGCATCGATCAACGATACAACTGAGACATTGATGGACCGGGTAACACAAACGTCGATCGATAGAGATGACCCGACATCGATCGACAGACGTTATGAATGTGGGAACCGCGCTTTTGACATGTACGGAGCCAGAAAGTTCACTTGGGAACAAAGGGACGAGTATGGAGTCTACAGAGATGAGTGTGGACACGCACGAGACGTAGCTGGTGAGATGATACCTGTCACAAAGGAAAACATCAGGAAATTGCTGGAAAGAGCATCTCGTTTTGAAGAGAGCCACATCTGTCTTCCAGAACATGCCACTTCCTTCACACTCACAAGACTGGCACCAGAACTCTACACCAAAGATGAAATCGATGAGACGGTGTTTGGTATTTGTGGAGCTCAGGAGAAACTGGGAGAGGAGCTCAAAACATTGGTAGAAGATACACATCAGCTTTTGGATAGAGGCTACAATGTGCTTTTCAGATGTATGGCAGAAATGAGGACAGAAATTGAGAGTTTACGTCAGCAACTTGAGAAGGAAGCTACAACCTCAGCATCGATCGACGCACCACATGCAACATCGATCGACGTCAGTCTTCCTACAGCTCGGATCCCTGCAGAACCGCAATGTTCAACAAAACACAGGGATGAATGGGAAGTCTCATACATTGCCACAATAATAAACGACGTTTATTTCCCTCTCAACAACAACGTGGACTGGCTAAGCACTAAAATCGAGCTACTACAGCAAGATCTGGACACCATTCGCAAGAAGGACCAACAACCAGCCACATCGATCGACATGTGTACCTTCAAATCGCTCGACGCTAAAGTCTCAGCCATGAATGAGAGGCTGAGGACTTACGAGGATATGCATGACCGCTTTATATCACCAGTCATGATAGATTTAAACAAATTATCTAGTCAATTACTTCATGCCCAAAAGGATATTGAGAACATTACTAATCAAAGTTTTTTGCAGGCAAAATCAGCATCGATCGACAGGCTACGAGGGCCTTGGATCGATGGCAAGAAACCTGTGGAGTTACTTCCTTACACAGCAGCAGAGGTTGACAAGAACACATCCAAGATCTACACTGCTCAAGACACCATGGAGGAATGACTTGACAAACGCTGCGATGACATCTACTTTCCATTCAACAACAAAATCAGTGGACTAGACAGCCACGCAGAATGGCTACAGAAAGAAGTCAAAGCCATTCAGAGGCAACTCGCAGCTCAACACCAGATATCAGCATCGATCGACAGGACACTAGCAAAATCGATCGATGGCAACTCGCCGAGATCGACCAACGAACACATAATCGCATCGATCGACGCGGAGTCTACACCAATCGGCGAGCAGCTGATACACAAGACGGTAGAGTCAATGCAAAAGGAACTGACAGATCTTTCAGCATACGCCTATGACAACATAGGCTGGCACCAGGTCAGCATTGACAACGTTCAAGAAAGGCTACAGAACATCTCCAAAGTACTTGAGAAGATGGATGACAAATGGACAAGAAATGATGAGGCCACAAGAAGTTTCATTACATCTTGGTCCAGAATGTGCAGAGATGACGTGGATGCTTGCTTTCCAACAAGCAGCTACCAAGCGCTGAGTGGGAGGCAACCCACTATTAGGTATTTTAGTTTAGTTTTATTAGCTAGCATTTAATTCCTTTCGTTTTATTTCTTTCAGATTTAGGAGACCCAAGTAGGAGGACCTGAATATCGACCGATGACGAGACGTCGACATCGTTCGACATAGACAACCACACGACGATCGATGTAACACTTCCACATCGATCGATATCTAATCCGGTCAGATTTATCTTCCTTACTTGTTACATTTCGTACATCATAAAATATTCATCATAACCCCGGCTGAATTACACTGGGACATTGTAATTTAAGTCTGGGGGGAGATTTACTGATATAATTTATTTTATTCTTATGTAAAAAGGAATTTTAAATAAATTATGCTTAGCTATTGAAAATAGGGACTATAATCTTATATTGATTTAAACATGAATATCTAACCAATCTTTAGCACCATTTTAGATTTACTGATTGCAGATAGCACTAAAGATGCTAAAGCGGATCAACCTATCAACTACACACTTGCCTTGAACCGTATGAAGTAACCAAAGCTGATTTCCAACACTAAACCTGACATAACCGCTTGTCTTGGGACTTGGTATACATGGGATCGGATTCTTCAGACAGGTCTGGAAGGTAACGCCTGGTTTAGATTATTTATCACATTTTTCTCTCTAAATTTCGACCCTAGATTAGTTAGTGAGTATTAAAAAAAATTAAATAAATAAATAAATAAATAAGATCTATTGTTTAATTAGGATGAGTCTGAACAGGACTTGGTGGCTAAAACCATTAAGGCTTGATTCATAAAGACTCAAATAAAAGAGTTCGAAACGGGACTTGGAGGCGGCAATCTTCAAGGCTCGCTTTCGCAAAGAACTCTTGGATATAGGTCAAAAAGAAGTGAACAGAACTTGGTGGCAACCACCATTAAGTTTTGATTCATGGAAGCCTGTCCAATCTTGGTCACTGATCCTGCAATGGAAGCAGACTTTGACTCAAGAGAGAAATTTAGAGAGAGAGAAACTAGGAACTAACTTTTACCTGCAGCTCCAGATAGCTGTCTGAAATCCTTGCATCTTGTGATCGATACTCCCAAGGTAAAGCATTCACTTTATATTTATGCTAAGAAATGAAATCAGTAGAGGGGATGTCAGACGTGAATTGATGAGTTGTGTTATGTTAGAAATGGTTGCTAAGCTAGGATATTGCATAGTGTGCTTTTGTGATTAGGACTTTTTAAATGTGGTTGCAAAATTGTTGAGGAAAGATTTCTATGCTTTAAAATCTTAAGTCCCCAATATTTTCAAACCTCTTTTAGAGAGACTGCCTGTATGTTTTGCTTGAGGACAAGCAAAAGGGTAAGTCTGGGGGAGTTGATATACCTTGGATTTGACACATTTTTATCCATGGTATATAAGTATTTTACTATATATATATATATATATCTATGTTTTCTACTCTTCTAGGTATGTTTTCAGGTTCAGGTGCATTTCGGAGTAAAGCAATGACTTTGGAGCATTTTGGAGCTTAAAGGAAATTTCACCCGAGCTGACCACTTAGAGGTCGACGAGAGGAAGAACAATCGATTGATGCGCATCAGTGCTGACGATCGATATCAGCAAATGCCTCGACAGATGAAGATTAATATCGATGGTACTGTACCATCGATCGATGTCGAGACACCAGACGCGACATTTTGGATTCAGCAGACTTAAAAACCAAGGCCAAGCCAAATTACCAAAATGCCCTGATGAGTATTTAACCTAGTAGAATATATACTGCCTAAGTGTTTTGACGGCAAAGAGAACAGAGTTTTTTCTAGACCTAGTTTTGTTACAAGTTTCATTTGGGAGAGAAGATCACTTGTGATTGGAACTCCTTGTTTCTATTTCTTTTCATCTATACTATGAGTTTCTATTCCTCTATTGTTATGAATTGTTTTGCTATGTCTGAGTAGTTCAACTGTTAGATCCAGGGTTCAAATAGGTTTGTGGGATTAGCCCCAAACTATAGATCTGCCTTGTTGTGATATTCATGATAGATTTGTATTCGTTGCTTGTTTTAGCCTTGCTAACTAGAACTTGATCATAGGATTGCATACTCAAGCACCCTTGTTATCCCATCCTGACATCTATCTATCATATTAGGATTGCTAGAGAGGGCAAACCACCAATTTAGCATCTTAGTAGGGCATTTCATACTCGCGCATAGGCCTGGTTAGAACCCGTCGATCGATGTCCTCAACTGACAATCGATCAACGTTGGCAAAGGTGTATCGGTCGACGTCTTAATAGACCATCGATCGACACTCTCTTGTTGTCTGCATACTAACCGTTGAGACACGAGATCTAGTCTGTTAACCAGTGGTACATGCGACAGTTGATCACTGAGTTAAGCGAATGAGCTATAATATATCATGCATGCAACAGTTAGGCACCTGAATAGTGGTCCTGCATCTAATATCATTTCCAGCCAAGTTACATTTATTATTTACTCGCTTGTTACTATTGCTATTTCATTTAAACATTTACAACCTTTAGAATTAATAAACACTAGATTTAATTGTTCCCTAGTTCCTTGTGGATTTGATCCCTAAGTACTACATCTGAACCTCTTTTGATGAGAGTAACACTCCTTAGGGTAATTTGAGTGGTATCAATGATGAATTGTGGACAGAGTTTCAAAAGTAGTAAATGATCGGTTCCTATCATGAGCGTTTAGATCAGACAAGGTACTTAAGGGCTGTGACGCTTGCTAAGGCTTGCTGGATTTTGGATGACGGCTCGATGATGTGGGACGATTATTTGAGTTTAGATTATTAATTCCTTTCATGCGAGAGTCTATATCAGTCTAGGTGCTTATGGCTGAGATGCTCATTAAGACTTAACTGGATTGTAAAATGGCTGCTCAATGACTTGGAATGATAATGCTAGACCAGACTAAGTGTCTGATTAACTGGACAAGTGGGAATGCTGAAACATTAGTGTTAGTGTTGACGATATGTTCTTAAGAACCGAGTGGGTTTGCTAAGGCATAATTGTACTAATACTGTCTGTTCTGGCGTCTATGGAAACCGAGAGTTTCCAAGATGTGACTTTCTAGCATCAAGTGTTCTGTCCTGACGTCTGTGGGAAAAACAGAGTTGCCAAGACGTTACTGTTATCTCGTTGGTGGGAACTAGATTAGTTCACCATCGCGTGTCTGTACTGTAATCTGCGGAAACCCAAAATTATGTCGGTGGGAGGTGTACCTTCCAAGACATAACTGCACTGTTACTGGAACTCAAGGGGTTCACTACTGTGGGTCTCCGATCGCGATGAAAGCATGGATGGGAACTAGTGAGAGTTTGCCATCACATGACTGTAGGACGTCTGTCCGTTAGGTATGTACTGTATGAACTAATGATGCTAGGAACTGCTGTGTTTCCAAGACATAACCGTGACTGAGTCAATGGGAACTAGATGAGTTTGCCATTTTGGAATTATGAACCGGGAAGCACTGAGAGTCCGAAAGGAAAACTGTGCAAGGGATCAAGTGTAGGATCCGGTAAGAAATGGTTGTAAGGATCAAGAATGATCCAGAGGTGTCAATAAAGATCAGTAAAGATCTGAGAAAATCTGATATCGATCATAAGTTGTCGGGGAATTGTTAGGATCAGGGAGTGATCCGAGGGAACAACTGTAAGGATCAAGATGAGATCCATGTGTTCTGAAAAGATTATGTTCCTAGAATTCAGAGTTGAGCCATGCTAAGGAACACTGGAGTGCGAGAATCAAACAGTCAAGTCAGGATTGGACTCAGACTGGTCGGAACTGAGTTCCGGAAGGACTAAAGTTAAGTCAATAAGTGATTGTGATCGGTTAAGGATTAAGCTGGGAAAACTTAACTAAGATAGTGAGTTAACACTTCGAAAATTGAGGTAAACTGGTCAGCACTATTGGGAGCCTAGCGTTCTCACCAAAGTGTGTGTCCAAATACCAAGAGATTGCTCGAAAGTAAGAACTACTATGCTTAGTGAGTTGGTGCACTAGACCGAGTCTTTTAAAAAAATGGTAAAGAAACCTGATCGAATAATTAATATCTGAGATCAAATCCAAGTGTGATTGTGATCAGGAGGTCTGGAACACAGTAATGGTCGAGGGACCAAAAGCCTGAGAATTGAGTTAAGGCATGAGTGCCGTGTGTTGGGATTCATTCCAAGTGGGGGAGACTGTTCTGATTAGATAGAATAAAGTTCTATTAACTGCTGAATTCGAGGACGAATTCATTCCAAGTGGGGGAGACTTGTAACATCCCCATCCCGCAATCTGAACTAGATCAGTCAAAGGTCAGACCGATCAGACGGGACAGACATGTTGGACAAGTCATCTGGATAGCACTGGTCAAATTAAGATGATCCTGTCTGTACGAACATAGCAGTTGAGCTTGTCGGACTAAGCTGGATGGATTCAGACAAGGCAACTGGACTTGTCATCCGAGATCAGTTAGTCAATGTGTGGACTGACTGGTATACGTTCTGACGGGAACGGATACTGAGCTGAACATGAACTGATTAGCGAAGGAGAATGGCGGGAACAGTTTACCAGGCCGGTTATAGGAGCAGTTCCTGGACGCATAACCGACTGGGACGGTTGAGCCATAAACCGGTAAGGAGGTTATAGAGCAGTTGGATCTCCAGGGAAGGCAGTTGGCCAAGGGAGAAACCGTCTAGGATGGTTACGGACTGGAAGGGACGCGCGTGGCGGTTATGGAACTGACGGTTGGGGAGGAAACCGCCCAAAACATTACTTTTATAGGGATTTTCGGGGAACAAATACGGTTACTATTTTTCCACACGGGTTCTGGACAGGGAGGAGAGAAAACACAGAAAGAGACCGAGTGAGATCAATCTTGATGGGAAAGAAAGAGACAGTTGGCCGGAGGGCCGATCGGAGTCTCAGTTGGAGACCGCATGTCTGTCTGTTCACAACGAATCTGTCTGATCAGAACATTAAATCAGATTGTGTACTGATGATACTGGAGGGAGAGAACGGAGGGAAAGGAACTGAGAGAGAAAGACAGACGGATCCGAACATGGATATTAGGCCAGACGACCGTTCAAGCCTCTTTGGTGGACGCGGGTCCTCCTTGTTCTGATGCGAATGGTTCTGATCCCTACATGAATGGATCGCGACTAGAATGTCGAGAGATGGTACCGGAGAGAAAACACAGAAAGAGACCGAGTGAGATCAATCCTGATGGGAAAGAAAGAGAGAGTTGGCCGGAGGGCCGATCGGAGTTTCAGTTGGAGACCGCATGTCTGTCTGTTCACAACGACTCTGTCTGATCAGAACATTAAATCAGATCGTGTACTGATGATACTGGAGGGAGAGAACGGAGGGAAAGGAACCGAGAAAGAAAGACAGACGGATCCGAACAGGGATATTAGGCCAGACGACCGTTCAAGCCTCTTCGGTGGATGCGGGTCCTCCTTGTTCTGATGCGACTGGTTCTGATCCCTACACGAATGGATCATGACTAGGATGTCGAGAGATGGTACCGGAGAGCGATGGCTTAATCTTGCGGATCCTGCCTGATGGCCGGCGAGTCCTGACGCGACTGATTCGGTGGGTTCTGCGGACTGCTTGATGGTTTCTGATGGGAGGCGTCTGTACAGATGATGCGGATCAGAGGGCAAGAGTTATTTGAGGCGGTTAACGGATGTATAGTGCTGGAACGTGATAGTGGCGGTTAGGACTCAAATCGAGTCCCAACGTTCTGTACCGGCCATGGTATAGGACCGAGTGTTGATGGATCAGTCATGACTGGACCGAGACTTGTATTGGATGATGGCCGTGGGGAGTACTGACTGAATCGAGGGGTGGAGAGCCGAGTGTGTGCCGACTGATCCGGGGGTTATCAGTGACTGGTTCTGGGGCGCTAAGCATGCCTAGTGTACTGTCTGTTCTGGATGGCTGGTTGGAGACCAAGCCGTCTCTCTTTGTTTACTTGGGTCATGTGGTGATGGTTGGCTGAGTGACTAAGGAACAAGGGTATTCGGTTAAGTATCTGATCGTGCTGACTGGATAAGACGGACGGGAAGCAGGAAGACAGAAAGGAAGAAGTGTATGGATGGATTATCAGATAACAAAGCACCGAGGCAGTAAGGTACATGTTTATTATGCTGCTATTACTAGTAGACTGCTAAGTTGCTGGAATAGACTTAGCGAACCGTGTGTACTGAACTGAACCTCTTAGAGGAAAGCTGGTTAAAAATCGTAAGTAAAGGGAATATTTCATAAAGGGCCATTTTGGGTCGGGGCAAGCGAACTGAGGACGAACCGGCGGTAAGGGAAACTAGGAAGGGGCCTTTCACAGAGCCCGCGTCGACCTTTTATCTAATAAATGCATTCCTTCCAGAAGTCGGGGTTTGTTGCACGTATTAGCTCTAAAATTACTATGTTTATCCGAGTAGTAGTTACCATCAAACAAACTATAACTGATTAAATGAGCCATTCGCAGTTTCACAGCCTGAATTCGTTCATACTTACACATGCATGGTTTAATCTTTGAGACAAGCATATGACTACTGGCAGGATCAACCAGGTAGCATTCATAAATCAGGGCAAGACCACGTCATATTCCCGCAAACACATGGAAATTGGGAACAGACGTAGACTTGACCGTCATCTTTTGTCTGGAGACAAACGTGCTTAGCGGGACAGAATTTCTTCGAGTCACCGCCATAATATTTCCGCAACCGAGATCTCAGCAAACAGCTTATTCACCTTTGCGAACAATGCATAAATTATGCAAAGACACAAGGATCAAAAGTGCCGGCTTATGTGTTCACGACTTCCCCACTGAAGGAGATGCTGCAAACAACATTTTAAGCAAAGCTTAACAATTCCTTCCCGATAGGTACACAACTGTAAGACCCGTTCCTGGTCTTTCGACCCAACTGGATACGAATGCTTACTTATTAATTTCTTTTCTTGTTCGATCCATTTTAAGTCTTTTATTTACTAAGTCATATTCGAATATGAGGTTCATAAACAATGTAACAGATTGCACAGCGGAATAACAATGTGTAAACTTTGTATTACTTAGAAACATGATATTCAATACACAACTTCTTAACAGTTTCATAAAAAATCACTAGTTCATCCCTAGCATCATCTAACCACACATTACACATCCTCTCACTGACCGAGCCTTCACGGCTCCTTGGCTTGACCAGAACCATCCTTAGTTCCTAAACCACAACCAGATAAGCATCAATCATAACCGAGAATAGAACGGATTGATTCTACAATGCATGGCTTGGTTCCTAGAACTTAGATAAACCTCAGTCAACATAATCATAAAAAGTATGAACCTATCTACCGTATCCTAAGTCATTCAACCAACCACCCCTTGACTTAGAATCAGATAGATAGTCCAGAATAGATAAACATAACACACGAACAGATCCGGATCGTCCCTATAGACCAATCCATCTAACCGGATAGAATCTAGGTGCGACCGGCCAATGAAGTCCGGCTCAATGGCCCAATGGACTTCCTTACCTGATCCGGCCTTAGGCCTGGATCCAATCGGCCGAGTAAGCCTCAAGCCTAATCCGGAAGGCTTAGCAACCGGTCAGACCTTGCGACTCTACCTTGGCTTAGACAAACCGTGACCTTGTCTTAACTTGACAAGCCATAGGCTGATCCATAAGGATCGGTCATAACCTGTCCCGAAAGACACCGTTTGGAACATGCACCCTTTGGCCATTCGTGTCTCTTGGTCCTCGTACTGCTTGATGTTCGTAACCTTTGGCATCTCGTACCTTTTGGTCACTAACACCCTTTGGCAACTCACAACCTTTGGACACTCATGACTCTTGACAACTCGTGCCCCTTGGGTCATTCCCAACCGTTTGTCCTAACCGCCCAGTCTTGGTGCGATCGGATCGTCCGACTAACCGACCAGTGTCTAGGCTAGCGGTTTGATTATGTTCGGCCAAAGTTTAGGGACGTGTCCCTTGGACTCAACCAACACAACCTTTCGTGTTTAACCAGAGAGAAGAGAAGAGAAACGAATTGAAACAGATAAGGAGAGCCGGATGGGACTTAGGAACCGAGCAGAGCTGCGGTGCGGTCGCGTTGACCGTCCGTTCGGTCTGATGGAGCCACGGCCCATCACATACCTTGTGAACCACGTCTGGGTTCTCCATGCTCTTCTCCTTGTCTTGATCTCCCATTCTTGACCGGAGTTAGTTCCCAAACGATCAGAGTCGCCGGAACACAACACCACCACACTCGGCGTTTCTCTTGGCCGAAACTCTCTCTTTCTCTCTTTCTTTCTCTCTACGTTTTTCTCTGAGTATTTTACTCTGGAATTGGATACTGAAATCGACCAGAGAGCCCCCATATTTATAGAAAACGAGGGGGTAAGTCTTGCCCCACGAACAGGCACCACTTGCTAGCGAATGGGCACCATCGGCCAAGGGTTGTCCCCTTTCGGCCACTTGCATCCCTTCGCCCTTCCTGATTGGGTTTGGGGTCGGTCATCAGCCCAACCCACGCTCCAAGCCTCCTGGACTTAGCCCACGGCCTTGCCCAAGGACCCAACAGCCCATGGCCTCATGGCCGGACCTCACAGCCCGCCACTGACCCGGACCTGGACAATCGGCCTAAAGCCCGAACAGTCCATCTAGCTGAGGTGAGCTGACTCTCAGCTGCCTCAGCTGGGTGAGCTAGTAGTCCAGCTACTGGAGCTGACTTAGTAGGGACTGAGCTGGAGTGAACTAAACCTAGCTTCATTGAGCTGGCCGAGCTACTCGTCCACTTCGTCCAGTTACCGTCTTACTCGTCCTAGCTGTCTATTAGCTTGTATAAGGTTAAGTCTCAGTTTCCTTATGTCCTTAACCTTCTTTCTCGACCATGGAACACTTGCCTTGATGTCCTAAGACTGGCTGGTACGTTTCCTCAACCCATGGCCGTCCTAACAATCCTACTCAGGATTGGGGGCGTGACAGCAACACAGGCCCCAGATCAGTTCAACAAGCATGAAACTATGCTAGTGAAGAAACTAAGGAGGATAGTTGGTCTGTAGTTGGGTGCGCGAGCACAGAGCCTACTAACACTAGCTATCCAATCACCACTCATACGCCGAATGTTCATTTTCCCCGCTAACATCAATCTTTCCAACCACTCTTGAGATGTAATCAAAAGAGCAACTGGAAGACTGATGAAACCAGGCCAAGACCACACAAGCGCGAAAATTTGAAGTTAGGGGCAAAACGGTCCGCCAGAAAATTTGCCGGAAAAGTTACAAGAAAATTCACCGGAGACAATCCGGCCGTCGACCTCAACCCAGCCATCGATAGTGTTGGACCGAGCAGTCCAACACTACATACCCCTTCGGGTACTGAGGGTAGGCTCAGAAGAGTGCCTACCTCTTATATAGACAAAACACTTTTTTTCAGTCTGTCACCAGTAGACATTGGTTGTGTTCCGGGAGTATTTTTAATGTAAAAAAAAATACTTCGAATTTGAATTTGATTTTTTGCATGCTTCATAAAAATGGTTAAAGCTATTTTCTGGTAAATTTTCATGATTTTCTTTTGCTTCTAACCATGTTTTTTGCTTGCTACAAAGTTCGGGGTTTTGTGGTTTAAACGGATGTCTACAGCAACTTTTGATCAACACTTGACATCCTAAACTCTTTGTTGACATATTTTTGATGTTTACTTTCAGAAAACTTTCTTCAAAAATATTAATTTTTGAATTTTTGGCTTCTCGGGTGATTTTGGTTGTTCGTGGGTGATTTTGACCCTCGTGGGCTGTCTGTTCAGTACACACATGACGTCCGTGTGTGTCCGTCAGCACACACAAGACGTCTGTGGCTGTCAGTGGCTGTCCGTCAGCACACACAGGACGTCCGTGGGTGTCCGCCACCACACACATGACGTCTGTGGCTGTCTGTGGCTGGCCGTCAGCACACACAGGACGTCCGTGGCTGTCCGTGTGTGTCCGTGTGTGTCTGTCAGCGCACACAGGACGTCCGTGGCTGTCCATCAGTACACATATCAGCACGCTGGTCCTTGGACTCAGAACACTGGCCCTTCCCGTGGACTGTTCGGGTGATTTTGGCCCACGTGGGCTGTCTGTTCAGTACACACAGGACGTCTGTGGGTGTCCGTTAGCACACACACGACGTCCGTGGGTGTCTGTCAGCACACACAGGACGTCCGTGGCTGTCCGTGTGTGTCCATGTGTGTCTGTCAGCACACACATGACGTATGTGGCTATCCATCAGTACACATATCATCACGTTGGTCCTTGGACTCAGCACGCTGACCCTTCCTGTGGAGTGTTCGAGTGATTTTGGCCCATGTGGGCTGTCTGTTCAGTACACTCAGGACATCCGTGGGTGTCCGTCAGCACACACAGGACGTCCGTGGCTGTCCGTCAGCACACACTGGACGTCTGTGGCTGTCTGTGTGTGTCCGTGTGTTTGTGTGTGTCCTTCAGCACACACAAGACATCTATGGCTCTCCATCAGCAAACACAGAACGTCTGTGGCTGTCCATCAGTACACATATCAGCACGCTAGTCCTTGGACTCAGGACGCTGGCCCTTCCCGTGGACTGTTGGGTGATTTTGGCCCATGTGGGCTGTCTGTTTAGTGGATACATGACGTCTGTGGGTGTCCATCAGCACAGACAGGACGTCTGTGTGTGTCCGTCAGTGCACACAAGACGTCCGTGGTATTCTGTGGCTGTCCGTGTGTGTCCGTCAGCACACACAGGACGTCCGTGGCTGTCCAGAAGTACATATATCAGCACGTTGGTCCTTGGACTCAGCACGCTGACCCTTCCCGTGGACTGTTCCGGTGATTTTGGCCCATGTGGGCTGTCTGTTCAGTACACATAGGACGTCCGTGAGTGGCTGCCAGCACACACAGGACGTCTGTGGCTGTCCGTGTGAGTCCGTGTGTGTCCGTCTTTGTCCGTCAGCACACATATGACGTCCGTGGCTGTCCATCAATACACATATCATCATGTTGGTCCTTTGACTCAGCACGCTGGCCCTTCCCGTGGACTGTTTGGGTGATTTTGGCCCACGTGGGCTGTCTGTTCAGTACACACAGGACGTCCGTGGGTGTTCGCCAGCATACACAGGACGTCTGTGGCTGTCCGTCAGCACACACAGGACATCCGTGGCTGTCCGTGTATGTTTGGGTGTGTCCGTGTGTGTCATTCAGCACACACAGGACATCCATGACTGCCCATCAGTACACATATCAGCACGTTGGTCCTTGGACTCAGCACGCTAACCCCTTCCGTGGACTGTTCGGGTGATTTTGGCCCACGTGGGCTGTCTCTTCAGTACACACAGAACGTCCGTGGGTGTAAGTCCGTGGGTGTCTGCCAGCACACACAGGACGTCCGTGGCTGTCCGTCAGCACACACAGGACGTCTGTGTCTGTCCGTTTGTGTCCTTCAGCACACACAGGACGTCTGTGGCTCTCCATCAGCAAACACAGGACGTCTGTGTGTGTCCGTCAGAGCACACAGGACGTCTGTGGCTGTCTGTGGCTGTCCGTGTGTGTCCGTCAGCACACACAGGACGTCCGTGGCTGTCCAGCAGTACACATATCAGCACGTTGGTCCTTGGACTCAGCACGCTGACCCTTATAGTGGACTGTTTGGGTGATTTTGGCCCACGTGGGCTGTCTGTTCAGTACACACAGGACGTCTGTGGGTGTCCGCCAGCACACACATGACGTATGTGGCTGTCTATGTGAGTCTGTGTGTGTCCGTCTGTGTCCGTCAGCACACACAGGACGTCTGTGACTGTCCATCAATACACATATCATCACGTTGGTCCTTTGACTCAGCACGCTGGCCCTTCCCGTGGACTATTTGGGTGATTTTGGCCCACGTAGGCTGTCTGTTCAGTACACACAGGACGTCCGTGGTTGTCCGCCAGCACACACAGGACGTCCGTGGCTGTCCTTCAGCACACACAGGACGTCTGTGGCTGTCCGTGTGTGTCCGTGTGTGTCCGTGTGTGTCCGTCAGCACACACAAGACGTCCACGGCTGTTTGTGTGTGTCCGTCAACACACACAGGACGTTCGTGGCTGTCCATCGGTACACATATCAGCATGTTGGTCCTTCCCGTGGACTGTTCGGGTGATTTTGGCCCATGTGGGCTGTCTGTTCAGTACACACAGGACGTCCGTGGGTGCCCGCCAGCACACACAAGACGTCCGGGTGTGTCCATCAGCACACACAGGACATCCGTGGCTGTCTGTGTGTGTCCGTCAGCACATAGAGGACATCCGTGTATGTCCATCAGCACACACAAGACGTCCGTGGCTGTCCGCCAGCACACACAAGACGTCTGTGTGTGTCTGTCAGCACACACAGGACGTTTGTGGCTGTCCGTGTGTGTCAGTCAGCTCACAGAGGACATCCGTGTGTGTCCGTCAGCACACACAGGACGTCCACAGCTGTTTGTGTGTGTCCGTCAGCACACACAGGACGTCTGTGGCTGTCCATGGTACACATATCAGCACGTTGGTCCTTCCCGTCGACTGTTCGGGTGATTTTGGCCCACGTGGGCTGTCTGTTCAGTACACACAGGACGTCCGTGGGTGTCCGCCATCACACACAAGACGTCACTGTGTGTCCGTCAGCACACACATGACGTCCGTCGCTATCCGTGTGTGTCCGTGTGTGTCCGTCAGCACACACAAGACGTCCATGGCTGTCCATCAGTACACAGATCAGCACGTTGGTCCTTGGACTCAGCACGCTGGCCCTTCCCGTGGACTGTTTGGATGATTTTGGCCCACATGGGCTGTCTGTTCAGTACACACAGGACGTCCATGGGTGTCCGCCAGCACACACAGGACGTCCGTGGCTGTCCGTCAGCACACACAGGACGTTTGTGGCTGTCCGTCTGTGTCCGTCTGTGTCCGTGTGTGTCCGTGGGTGTCCGCCAGCACACACAGGACGTCTGTGGCTGTCCCTGGCTTTCCGTCAGCACACACAAGACGTCTGTGGGTGTCCGTCAGCACACACAGGACGTCTGTGTGTGTCCGTGTGTGTCCGTCAGAAAACACACAGGACGTCTGTGGCTGTCCATCAATACACATATCAGCCCGCTGGTCCTTGGACTCTGCACGCTGGCCCTTCCCGTGGACTGCAGATCAATTGGTGACAGCTTGTCCTGTGGGAATGCAGTTAAAGGGTGAGGTCCTGGGTTCGAGGCTCACCAACAACCTAATTATGGAGTTAGAGAAAACTCATAATGGAGGGGTTGGGTCGGTGCGCTGCAGCGCTGTGAGCCTGGGGTCTACGGGGCGGGTTGTCACAAAATTGTAACACCCGTCTCCTCCTCTCTCGAGAACGGCGTGTTACTACCGGTGAAATATTGAATTAAACTGAGTTATTCAAAATCGGACAAAATAACATAACATTTAATAAAATAATTTCCAAAGAAATACATTTTTAAATTGAAGTATAAAAATATATCAAAATAAATCAAATCTAAAATTCGTATAAATTAGTAATCAAAACCGAAATAAAGGGGTGAGCAACAGGGGAGTTACTCCGTGAGGTATGGGGATGCTAAACATGCAAACCACTGACTTGAGTAATAGAACTCCAACTATGGACAAGCAATGCGATGATAGCATATAGCTAGTCCATACACCCCGCATCTCCACATACGGATATATATGTATATATACGCTGCGTCGCTATTACAGTCTGTCTCTGTACCCCCGCCCTCCAAAGCTGCGTCGAATGCAAACGTCTCTGCACCCACGCCCCACACAATCTGCGTCGCTAGCCCAGACGTCTCTGAGCCCCCGCCCACCAAAGCTGCGTCGCTAGTCCAGACAACTCTGGACCCCCGCCCACTCACATAGTCCCTACTCATAACGATGTAAACATACATATATATATCGCATTTCTTAACATCACACAATCAAATCAACGGTTGAATCCTCTAGACCCCTAGTTCCAATTTACAATGAATGAGCTAACTAACAAACAAGACTTCAAACAGACTCAATTCAAACAGACGAATCATGATTCGAAATCTAAACTACGATAGAGAGAATTCTACACTGGTACGGAATTTACTGAATAGATCCTCACCTTTGCCTTATCGGAAAACCAAAAATGGCTCCAACAATAAATGTGATAACTTGATTAGCAAGAAAGCTAGGATATCACCATGGATCTCGAGCTCTCGACAATGGCAGACCAGATCGGAAAATAACAGACGCGAAATAGGATATATAAATATCATATAATAGGTCTAGGGTTTAATTATGAAACTTGCAGCACAAGAAATTAATATAATCTCTTTTAACCTTCACGGCTTGGAATCGTAGTGGCGGATCTCAGCCCCAAAAGTGCATGGCCCTCACCGGTGACTCACTGTTGAGGATCACGGCTAGTCATCAGATTGAAATGGCTCCGGTCGTGGTGATCCGTGCCGGTGGCGTCAAGATTTGATGACTCCGGCTCGTACGTCTCTTCTCCACTATGACAACGGATGTCTTGTACGTAAGTGACATGGGCCACTCCTTCGGTGAAGGCGCTGGCTCCGGTGGGATGGCTCACGGTGGTTGATGGTGGAGGACATGGCTCCGGTGGTGACTAGCGTTGGTGGATACGTCACGTCTTCTCGGTCAACAACACACGAACAAATGAATAAAATGGAGGAGAGATGGGAGTGAACGTGAACAAGAGTGGAGAAGATGGAGATGGTGATCGTGAATAACAATGAGAGAAGAGGCGGCTTTGCTTACACTTTTCTTTAGGTTACAAGGAAAAGAATATATATGTCGATATAGACATATTACGGCTGCGTTTAATATAAAGAAGGATGTGGTAATTAATTAGATTTAACCAAACCGGTTTAGATTAATATTATAACTAAAAGAAGAGAAAACCAAACCGATTTGAAAATCCGGGTCGTTACAGTTTGGGTGATTTTGGCCCACGTGGGCTGTCTGTTCTGTACACACAGGACGTCCGTGGGTGTCCGCCAGCACACACAGGACGTCCGTGGCTGTAAGTGGCTGTCCGTCAGTACACACAGGACGTCCGTGGCTGTTCGTGTGTATCCGTGTGTGTCCATGAGTGTCTGTTAGCACACACAAGACGTCCGTGGCTGTCCATCAGTAAACATATCAGCACGCTGGTCCTTGGACTCAGCACGCTGACCCTTCCCGTGGACTGTTCGGGTGATTTTGGCCCATGTAGGCTGTCTGTTCAGTACACACAGGACGTTCGTGGGTGTCCGTCAGCACACACAGGACGTCCGTGGGTGTTCGTCAGCACACACAGGACGTCCGTGTGTGTCTGTCAGCACACACAGGACGTCCCTGTGTGTCTGTCAGCACACACAGGACGTCTGTGGCTGTCCGTGTGTGTCCGTGTGTGTCCGTCAGTACACACAGGACGTCCGTGACTGTCCAGCAGTTCACATATCAGCACGTTGGTCCTTGGACTCAGCACGCTGACCCTTCCTGTGGACTGTTCGGGTGATTTTGGCTCACGTGGGCTGTCTGTTCAGTACACACAGGATGTCCGTGGGTGTCTGCCAGCACACACAGGACGTCCATGGCTGTCCGTGTGAGTCTATGTGTGTCCGTCTGTGTCCGTCAGCACACACAGGACGTCCGTGGCTGTCCATCAGTACACATATCCGCACGTTGGTCCTTGGACTCAGCACGATGGCCCTTGCCGTGGACTGTTTGGGTGATTTTGGCCCACGTGGGCTGTCTGTTCAGTAAACACATGACGTCCGTGGGTGTCCAACAGCACACACAGGACGTCCGTGGCTGTCCCTCAGCACACACAGGACATCCGTGGCTGTCTGTGTGTGTCCGTCAGCACACACAGGACGTCCGTGGGTGTCCGTCAGCACACTTAGGACGTCCGTGTGTGTCCGCCAGCACACACAGCACATCCGTGGCTGTCTGTGGCTGTCCTTCAGCACACACAAGATGTTCGTGGCTGTCCGTGTGTGTCCGTGTGTGTCTGTGGGTGTCCGCCAGCACACACAGGACGTCTGTGGCTGTCCCTGGCTGTTCGTCAGCACACACAGGACGTTCGTGTGTGTCTGTCAGCACACACAGGACATCCGTGTGTGTCCGTGTGTGTCCATCAGCACACACAGGACGTCTGTGGCTGTCCGTGTGTGTCCGTGTGCGTCCGTCAGCACACACAGGACGTCTGTGGCTGTCCATCAGTACACATATCAGCACACTAGTCCATGGACTCAGCATGCTGGCCCTTCCCGTGGACAGTTCGGGTGATTTTGGCCCACGTGGGCTGTCTGTTCAGTACACACAGGACGTCCGTGGGTTTCCGTCAGCACACAGAGGACATCCGTGTGTGTCCGTCAGCACACACATGACGTCCACGGCTGTTCGTGTGCGTCCGTCAGCACACACAAGACGTCTGTGGCTGTCCATCGGTACACATATCAGCACGTTGGTCCTTCCCGTGGACTGTTCGGGTGATTTTGGCCCACATGGGCTGTCTGTTCAGTACTCACAGGACGTACGTGAGTGTCCACCAGCTCACACAAGACGTCCGTGTGTGTCTGTCAGCACACACAGGACGTCTGTGGCTGTCCGTGTGTGTCCGTCAGCACACAGAGGACATCCGTGTGTGTTCGTTAGCACTCACAAGACGTCCATGGGTGTCTCCCAGCACACACAAGACGTCCGTGTGTGTCCGTCAGCACACACAGGACGTCTGTGGCTGTCTGTGTGTGTCTGTCAGCACACAGAGGACATCCGTGTGTGTCCGTAAGCACACACAGGACGTCCACAGCTGTTGGTGTGTGTCCGTCAGAACACATAGGACGTCCGTGGCTGTCCATCGGTACACATATCAGCACGCTGACCCTTCCCGTGGACTGTTCGGGTGATTTTGGCCCATGTAGGCTGTTTGTTCAGTACACACAGGACGTTCGTGGGTGTCCGTCAGCACACACAGGACGTCCGTAGGTGTTCGTCAGCACACACAGGACGTCCGTGTGTGTCTGTCAGCACACTTGTATTTTGAGAATTCGGGGACGAATTCTTTTAAGGGGGGAAGAGTGTAATAACCCTCACGAGCCAATAAATTTTTGGTAGAGAAAAATCCCGCTCAACCAGTTTTTAGTTGGTTCGACCATGATTAATAAAAAATAAAAATCGACCCGGTAGATTAATTTCTCGACGGGACTGTCTTGTGGTTGAAAGACCTTCACTTGATAGTTTGGTCGAGTCTTAAATATTTTGGTCGAATTTTTATTAAACTGGAAGAGATTTTCCGAGAACAAGACGAGAGCCAAAGACAAGGAATATTTAGTTAAAAATTATTGGAAATTATCAACCAACTGCTACAAGTAATTTTGGACCAGACTCATGTCTTCCACCAGCCTGCTTGCTCAGTCTTTAATCACATGACTTGCACCTGCCTGCTTGCTTAGCTTAGCTTCTTCAGTAAATGGCACATGACAATCACAAGCTGCCTGTGTGCTTGCTTCCTCCTTTAATTAATTTTGATTGGCTGTAGACTGCTTCATGGGAAGGAAAGGACAGTGTGCTGCAGATGATGAAGCAGGTTGCCAACTGTCTTCTCTTAGCCATGCTTTGTTATGAGCTAAACCCTCAGGTGAAGCAACCACAGCTTGTATTTAACCCTCCTCCAGCTGCTTCCCACGTTCTGAAACCTACAGAAAAACCTAGAGAATTTCAGAGAGAAAGAGAGAAAGAAGAACAGAAAAATCAGTAAGAAAATTAGGAAAATAAATCAAGAAACAATTCTTGGTGATCTAATCTTCAACCCTAGACCAGTCTGTTGCTTTGAGAAAGATAAGAAGGTGAGATTTTTTAAATAAAAACCTAGACCTAGTTCAGTTCAGATCATGATCAGGCCTTGATCTTTCTCTTTGATCAGTTCAGTTGCAAGCTTACCATGGAGAAGAGGATCAGCTGAGGCCATCTAGTCCTTTAGTTCGTCTTGGTAAGCTTTGGTCTCCTAGCCTCAGTCAGTATCTGATCAGAACAGTTCATGGCTACCTTAGATCTTGGTCGGATCAGTTGTATAACTTATGATACAGTTCAGTTCTTGTTTAGTTTCGGTTTGAATCCATCTCCTAAAACAGTTTGCTAAGCTGTTATGGATTGATTGGAGAAACGAAACTAAACTCAGTCTGATCTTGTCTTGAACTGTTGTTAACTGAATAGAACTGAACTGATCTGATCTGGTATGAAAGGAACCGAGCTTGAACTGATTTGATTTAAGTTGTTTAGCTTGAACCGAACTGTCGGATTGTTGATGTTCTGAACCCAACCTTACCCTGTTTTGATCAGCTAAGGTGTGGAGCTTTGCTAGTCCCATCCTATCCATTCAGTCTCTTGGTAAGCCACAATCAAGTGAGTCAGATGAGTTGTTGAGTTAACCATAGTAACCGATCAGAACCTTGTCCATTCTCAGGTCCATTCAGCTTTGTTCAAGAGGAACTCAAGTATTGTCCAAGCCAGTTTCAAGACTGTTCTTTAGGTGAGTCTAGACAGATGTTGAGATAGATCATGAATGAGTCCTTGATTAAGTTAGTAAAGTGTCTGAATATTTAAGAATGGTGTTGTGTTTACTCATGGTAAACACTTACACTTAATGAATAATTTTAAAGTGAGGTTAATCCTAATCTTAGTACTTGTTCTCAAGTACTAATCTTAACTATGAAATAATCATGGTTTTCATTAAGGACTAATCTTAGTTTAACTAAGGATTAATCTTGGTTTAATTAAGGACTAATCTTGGTTTTGATTATGGATTAATCTTGGTTTAATTAAGAATTAATCTGAAATTAATTAAAGAGTAATCATGATTAATTAAGTACTAGTCTTGGATTAATTAAAGATTAATATGAGATTAATTAAGGATTAATCTAGGATTAATTAAGGATTAATTATGATTTATTAAGGATTAATTATGGATTAAGTTTGGAATAATTATGGAAGTAAAATCATGTGAAGTCTTGTTATATTCACTATCCCTAAAGCCCCCGCATTACCGTGACTTGGTCCTGCGAAGGGAACAAGGTCATGAAGACACGATGATGGGGTAGCTCCCTGGAGACCGTGTACTGCATGACGATGCAGTGTCGGATTGTTCATACCGGACATTCGACAATGATGGTGATGCTAACTCACTAGTCTCGGTTAGCCTTAGTGGTTTCTCGGGTCTAGTATATATATTGTATTATATGAGTATGGTAACGGGCGGGTGTTGTGGAAGTGATGTTTAAAATAAGAATTCACAATGATGATCGATATTAAAGTATAGTACTAGTACTTGCATGATCATGTATATCCATTTGATAATTGTTTGGTTTATTATTGATTGTGTTTTGATTCTAGATTCACTGAGTAAACTAGTTGCTCATGACTCATTCGTGTGTGCAGGTAACCCTTAGGCGGGAGACACTTTACTCTTTTGGACGGAAGGAGCGGCCAACCAGCGGTAGTATTTTGTTGTCCTTGCAACGTACCTTTTGATGTATATTTACTTAAAACGTTGTTGGGCGATAGGCCGTAGGGTAAACTATAACACTTTGTAAGATGTTTAAAGTAAATAAATAATGTATAAAAGATGTTTATAAATCACGAGTTCTCATATGATATTAGTCCTTGTCCGGGACGAACTAACTATCGAATATTGCTTTATCGGGTTGAAAAGCCTAGAGTAATATCCGATAGGAGTGTCTCTGTTCTTTTGTTGTTGGTCTAAGGTGATCGGATTTATTTCGAGAACCTCGAGTCGACCATCAGGGAACATTGACCGTGTCATTTCCGGTTATCTACGATCGGGGGTGTCACAAAGGTGGTATCAGAGCATGGTTATACGATGCTTGAATGGGACTTGTTTCAAATAATTTTCGAGTCAAAAATGTGTCGCAAGGATAATTAGGATATGCTGGTTTGTTCCTTCTTTTAGAAATAGATAGACCTGGGTAGAAACTTACCATGATCTTTCGTTGCAGATGCCACCGAGAAGAGCACTCTTTGGACGCCGTGGAGGTCGAAACCTCCCAATTTCAATTTCATCATCTTCAGACTCTTCGCCGCCATCTACTCCGACACCACTTCCGACTGCTAGCTTTGATGCTACACCTTCGGGATCTAGCTTTGAGACTGACCCGTCTGAAGGGTCATATAATCAGACACCGGTGCACATGCCATTGTCTCCAGACCTGTATTTTATGAACATCGAGGTGGATGTGGTACACGATAGTCCAGTGCACGGAGATCATTACGCAGCTCCTGCATCTCCTGCCGCTCATATTCCACCGGCCCCTGCCGCACCTATTCCGGCAGCACAACCTCAACCAGCGCCAACTGATCCAGCTATAATAGCACTTCTAGAACTGATGGCTGAGATGGTGAATTTGCAACATCAAGCATTGAATGCACAGCGTGAAGCACAGCGTACTCAGCCAGCTCCAGTACCTACCACTTCTCATCAGGACTTTCTGAAGATAGTCATGATTATGAAGAACTTGGGGACGAAGCGTTACCAGGGAGGTACTGATCCCTTTGAAGCTGATGCATGGCTGCACAATCTCGAGCAGAACTTTGCTGCAACCCGTTGTCCGGTAGAATTCAAGAAGGACGTGGCTGTTTACTATCTGGAGAAGGACGCCATCAGTTGGTGGTTATGCGTAGAGAGGAACTTTGGAGACTTCAATCTGAGTTGGGCTGACTTCCGTACAGCGTTCGTTCGAAAGTACTTCCCACCGGAAGCCTGTGATCGATTGGAGATTAAATTCATGGAGCTAGTTCAGGGAGGATTATCTGTTAGGAAGTATGAGGCAGAGTTCACCCGTCTCAGGAAATATGTCCACTATGGTCGAGAGGACGAGATGATGATTATCCGTAAGTTCCTTCGAGGACTTAACCCATATATCAGGAGCAGACTTGAGGCAGTAGAGTTTCATAGGCTTGCTGATCTTGTTGAGCGTGCTGTGAACGTGGAGGAGGCCATTGCTGCTGAGAGAGCTTCTTCTAGCCATTCTGCACAACCTAGACGTCCATCCGTTCAAAGTCAGCCTCAGCCACATTCTCCTATGCCGCGAGGACGGGGAGGTCGATCTGGAGATCCTAGACCTAGAACCCCAACTTGTTTCACTTGTGGCCAGCTGGGCCATGTTAGGAGAGATTGTCCGACAGTGGGACAGTTCCAACCGGCTGTACCATCTCACATCACTTGTTTCACGTGTGGAGAGCGAGGACATTACGCGACATCATGTCCACACACTCATCTTGCTCAGCCTGTTGTTACGAGTGCTCAACCCGTTGTACCAGTTAACCCACCTTTACCCTTACCTCCTGCTAAGCGTCAAGCCACTGCTGGTAGGGCTTATGCTTTAGAGTTACCAGGACCATCCGGACCACCTCAGGGTCCGATTTCAGGTTTGTTTTCCTAACCAATTGAGTGTTGCATAATTTTTAAATGATTGGTAAATTGGTGATATAAATAAAAAATAGTATAAAGTTGTTGAGTAAGTAATTGAAGGGAAAGTCAATTATTGTCAGCGACTTTGCTTGTGGGTGGAATATCCGCCCACATCCTTTTCGATTTGGGAGCAACACATAGTTTTGTAGCTCCCGAAGTAGCATCATGATTCGATGGAGAATTCACTAAGGTGAATTTATCCATTCCCGTTCTCCTGGAGATTAAGTTCTTGAAACTGAAGGTGATTGCTGTCAAGTTACCGAGCTCACCTTGATTGTGGTCGAAGGAAGATTGTTTTCGAGAGAGATACCCAACCCCCTTTAGCTTACCATGGCATAGTACCAAGTGTTGGAGCGTCATTAGTGTCAGCATTGAGAATTGAAAGCCTTTTGGAGAAGGGTGAAGAAGTATACTTAGTGACCTTAGTTGCTGGACCAGTAGAAGACGAGAAAGAGCAGAACATGGAAGAAATACCAGTAGTCAGAGAATATGAGGACGTGTTTAAGGCATTAGAGGGATTGCCGCCGTCTAGGAGTAACCCCTTTAGTATAACCTTAGAACCCGGATCCGCTGCAATAGCAAAGGCACCATACCGAATTGTCGCTAGAGTTGGAGAAGTAGCCTATAGACTAGAACTTCCACCCGATATGCTTATGCATCCAGTAATTCATGTATCGATGCTGCGTAAGCATATATCAGATCCGAATATGGTCGAGCCGCAGCGACCAGAGAACTTGCAACCTAACCTCACCTATCCTGAAGGTCCTTTGCGAATAGGCGAACATCGTTTCAATAAATAGAAGAATAGGGAAATTTCGCAAGTTTAAGTATTTTGGGAAAAGTGACAGAGAGTTGTTATAACATGGAAGGATGAAGATAAGTTCCGAGCTGATTACCTAGAACTCTTCTCAGATACCCCAGTCGTCCAGTAAAGGGTGTACACTTGTATTTTGAGAATTCGGGGACGAATTCTTTTAAGGGGGGAAGAGTGTAATAACCCTCACGAGCCAATAAATTTTTGGTAGAGAAAAATCCCGCTCAACCAGTTTTTAGTTGGTTCGACCATGATTAATAAAAATAAAAATCGACCCGGTAGATTAATTTCTCGACGGGACTGTCTTGTGGTTGAAAGACCTTCACTTGATAGTTTGGTCGAGTCTTAAATATTTTGGTCGAATTTTTATTAAACTGGAAGAGATTTTCCGAGAACAAGACGAGAGCCAAAGACAAGGAATATTTAGTTAAAAATTATTGGAAATTATCAACCAACTGCTACAAGTAATTTTGGACCAGACTCATGTCTTCCACCAGCCTGCTTGCTCAGTCTTTAATCACATGACTTGCACCTGCCTGCTTGCTTAGCTTCTTCAGTAAATGGCACATGACAATCACAAGCTGCCTGTGTGCTTGCTTCCTCCTTTAATTAATTTTGATTGGCTGGAGACTGCTTCATGGGAAGGAAAGGACAGTGTGCTGCAGATGATGAAGCAGGTTGCCAACTGTCTTCTCTTAGCCATGCTTTGTTATGAGCTAAACCCTCAGGTGAAGCAACCACAGCTTGTATTTAACCCTCCTCCAGCTGCTTCCCACGTTCTGAAACCTACAGAAAAACCTAGAGAATTTCAGAGAGAAAGAGAGAAAGAAGAACAGAAAAATCAGTAGAAAATTAGGAAAATAAATCAAGAAACAATTCTTGGTGATCTAATCTTCAACCCTAGACCAGTCTGTTGCTTTGAGAAAGATCAGAAGGTGAGATTTTTAAATAAAAACCTAGACCTAGTTCAGTTCAGATCATGATCAGGCCTTGATCTTTCTCTTTGATCAGTTCAGCTGCAAGCTTACCATGGAGAAGAGGATCAGCTGAGGCCATCTAGTCCTTTAGTTCGTCTTGGTAAGCTTTGGTCTCCTAGCCTCAGTCAGTATCTGATCAGAACAGTTCATGGCTACCTTAGATCTTGGTCGGATCAGTTGTATAAGTTATGATACAGTTCAGTTCTTGTTTAGTTTCGGTTTGAATCCATCTCCTAAAACAGTTTGCTAAGCTGTTATGGATTGATTGGAGAAACGAAACTAAACTCAGTCTGATCTTGTCTTGAACTGTTGTTAACTGAATAGAACTGAACTGATCTGATCTGGTATGAAAGGAACCGAGCTTGAACTGATTTGATTTAAGTTGTTTAGCTTGAACCGAACTGTCGGATTGTTGATGTTCTGAACCCAACCTTACCCTGTTTTGATCAGCTAAGGTGTGGAGCTTTGCTAGTCCCATCCTATCCATTCAGTCTCTTGGTAAGCCACAATCAAGTGAGTCAGATGAGTTGTTGAGTTAACCATAGTAACCGATCAGAACCTTGTCCATTCTCAGGTCCATTCAGCTTTGTTCAAGAGGAACTCAAGTATTGTCCAAGCCAGTTTCAAGACTGTTCTTTAGGTGAGTCTAGACAGATGTTGAGATAGATCATGAATGAGTCCTTGATTAAGTTAGTAAAGTGTCTGAATATTTAAGAATGGTGTTGTGTTTACTCATGGTAAACACTTACACTTAATGAATAATTTTAAAGTGAGGTTAATCCTAATCTTAGTACTTGTTCTCAAGTACTAATCTTAACTATGAAATAATCATGGTTTTGATTAAGGACTAATCTTAGTTTAACTAAGGATTAATCTTGGTTTAATTAAGGACTAATCTTGGTTTTGATTATGGATTAATCTTGGTTTAATTAAGAATTAATCTGAAATTAATTAAAGAGTAATCATGATTAATTAAGTACTAGTCTTGGATTAATTAAAGATTAATATGAGATTAATTAAGGATTAATCTAGGATTAATTAAGGATTAATTATGATTTATTAAGGATTAATTATGGATTAATTTGGAATAATTATGGAAGTAAAATCATGTGAAGTCTTGTTATATTCACTATCCCTAAAGCCCCCGCATTACCGTGACTTGGTCCTGCGAAGGAACAAGGTCATGAAGACACGATGATGGGGTAGCTCCCTGGAGACCGTGTACTGCATGACGATGCAGTGTCGGATTGTTCATACCGGACATTCGACAATGATGGTGATGCTAACTCACTAGTCTCGGTTAGCCTTAGTGGTTTCTCGGGTCTAGTATATATATTGTATTATATGAGTATGGTAACGGGCGGGTGTTGTGGAAGTGATGTTTAAAATAAGAATTCACAATGATGATCGATATTAAAGTATAGTACTAGTACTTGCATGATCATGTATATCCATTTGATAATTGTTTGGTTTATTATTGATTGTGTTTTGATTCTAGATTCACTGAGTAAACTAGTTGCTCATGACTCATTCGTGTGTGCAGGTAACCCTTAGGCGGGAGACACTTTACTCTTTTGGACGGAAGGAGCGGCCAACCAGCGGTAGTATTTTGTTGTCCTTGCAACGTACCTTTTGATGTATATTTACTTAAAACGTTGTTGGGCGATAGGCCGTAGGGTAAACTATAACACTTTGTAAGATGTTTAAAGTAAATAAATAATGTATAAAAGATGTTTATAAATCACGAGTTCTCATATGATATTAGTCCTTGTCCGGGACGAACTAACTATCGAATATTGCTTTATCGGGTTGAAAAGCCTAGAGTAATATCCGATAGGAGTGTCTCTGTTCTTTGGTTGTTGGTCTAAGGTGATCGGATTTATTTCAAGAACCTCGGGTCGACCATCAGGGAACATTGACCGTGTCATTTCCGGTTATCTACGATCGGGGGTGTCACAGTGGGTGTCCGCCAGCACACACAGGACGTCTGTGGCTGTCCCTGGCTGTTCGTCAGCACAAACAGGACGTTCGTGTGTGTCCGTCAGCACACACAGGACATCCGTGTGTGTCCGTGTGTGTCCGTCAGCACACACAGGACGTCTGTGGCTGTCCGTGTGTGTCCGTGTGCGTCCGTCAGCACACACAGGACGTCTGTGGCTGGCCCTTCCCGTGGACAGTTCGGGTGATTTTGGCCCACGTGGGCTGTCTGTTCAGTACACACAGGACGTCCGTGGGTTTCCGTCAGCACACAGAGAACATCCGTGTGTGTCCGTCAGCACACACAGGACGTCCACGGCTGTTCGTGTGCGTCCGTCAGCACACACAAGATGTCTGTGGCTGTCGATCGGTACACATATCAGCGAGTTGGTCCTTCCCGTGGACTGTTCGGGTGATTTTGGCCCACATGGGCTGTCTGTTCAGTACTCACAGGACGTACGTGAGTGTCCACCAGCTCACACAAGACGTCCTTGTGTGTCTGTCAGCACACACAGGACGTCCGTGGCTGTCCGTGTGTGTCCGTCAGCACACAGAGGACATCCGTGTGTGTCCGTTAGCACTCACAAGACGTCCATGGGTGTCTCCCGGCACACACAAGACGTCCGTGTGTGTCCGTCAGCACACACAGGACGTCTGTGGCTGTCCGTGTGTGTCTGTCAGCACACAGAGGACATCCGTGTGTGTCCGTAAGCACACACAGGACGTCCACAGCTGTTGGTGTGTGTCCGTCAGAACACATAGGACGTCCGTGGCTGTCCATCGGTACACATATCAGCACGTTGGTCCTTCCCGTGGACTGTGCGGGTGATTTTGGCCCACGTGGGCTATCTGTTCAGTACACACAGGAGGTCTGTGGGTGCCCGCCAGCACACACAAGACGTCAGTGTGTGTCCGTCAGCACACACATGACGTCCGTGGCTGTCCGTGTGTGTCCGTGTGTGTCCGTCAGCACACACAAGACGTCTGTGGCTGTCCATCAGTACACATATCATCACGTTGGTCCTTGGACTCAGCACGCTGGCCCTTCCCGTGGACTGTTTGGATGATTTTGGCCCACGTGGGTTGTCTGTTCAGTACACACAGGACGTCCGTGGGTGTACGCCAGCACACACAGGACGTCCGTGGCTGTCCGTCAGCACACACAAGATGTCCGTGGCTGTCCGTGTGATTCCGTGTGTGTTTTCTGACGGACACACACGGACACACAGGACGTCTGTGTGTGTCCGTCAGCACATACATGACATTCGTTGGTGTCCGTCAGCACACACAGGACGTCCGTGTGTGTCCGTGTGTGTCCGTCAGAAAACACACAGGACGTCTGTGGCTGTCCATCAATACACATATCAGCACACTGGTCCTTGGACTCAGCACGCTGGTCCTTCCTGTGGACTGTTTGGGTGATTTTGGCCCACGTGGGCTGTCTGTTCAGTACACACAGGACGTCCGTGGGTTTCCGCCAGCACACACAGGACGTCCGTGGCTGTAAGTGGCTGTCCGTCAGTACACACAGGACGTCCGTGGCTGTTCGTGTGTATCCGTGTGTGTCCATGAGTGTCCGTCTGCACACACAGGACGTCCGTGGCTGTCCATCAGTAAACATATCAGCATGCTGGTCCTTGGACTCAGCACACTGACCCTTCCCGTGGACTGCTCGGGTGATTTTGGCCCACATAGGCTGTCTGTTCAGTACACACATGACGTCCGTGGGTATCCGTCAGCACACACAGGACGTCTGTGGGTGTTTGTCAGCACACAGAGGACGTATGTGTGTGTCCGTCAGCACATAGAGGACGTCCGTGGCTGTCCGTGTGTGTCCGTGTGTGTCCGTCAGTACACACACGACGTCCGTGGCTGTCCAGAAGTTCACATATCAGCACGTTGGTCCTGGGACTCAGCACGCTGACCCTTCCCGTGGACTGTTCGGGTGATTTTGGCCCACGTGGGCTGTCTGTTCAGTACACACAGGACATCCGTGGGTGTCCGCCAGCACACACAGGAAGTCCGTGGCTGTCCGTCAGCACACACAGGACGTCTCTGGGTGTCCGTCAGCACACACAGGACGTTCGTGTGTGTCCGCCAGCACACACAGCACGTCCGTGGCTGTCCGTGGCTCTCCGTCAGCACACACAAGACGTCTGTGGCTGTCCGTGGCTGTCCGTGTGTGTCTGTGGGTGTCCACCAGCACACACAGGACGTCTGTGGCTGTCCCTGGCTGTTCGTCCGCACACACATGACGTCCGTGTGTGTCCGTCAGCACACACAGGACATCCGTGTGTGGCCGTGTGTGTCCGTCAACACACGCAGGACGTCCGTGGCTGTCCGTGTGTGTCTGTCAGCACACCCAGGACGTCTGTGGCTGTCCATCAGTACACATATCGGCACGTTGGTCCTTGGCTGTCCGTCAGATTTTAATATTGCATATGCTTTACTTATTATGAACGACAATCAAGGGATAACACTTAACTTCAGTAGAATGTTGCACATTTATTTCAACCTAAGCCACTCTCTGGTCCATGTTACTTCCCTTTTTCAGGTCATCCATAAACAAGTCTTGCATTGCTTCTGTAAGACCCGATCCTGGATTCCTCAATCCAACCAGACCGCGGCCTCACCAAACAATGCAACCAATTCCATTTTTCATATTCAAGTTCAAGTGTTAAATAATTCTAAGTCTTTTTCAGAGTTTTGAGGTTGAACATTCACACTTAAACAATCAAGCATCAACTAATGAAAATAGATACTTCATAGATATTAACCAAGGTTCATACATCATTCATCATCCTAAATAATAGAATACATACTAGAATCGCATAAGTTCACAAGTTGCACAATAGGCTACAATAATCACACAATTTTCAGAATCAACCCAATCACCACACATCTTCCCATGGCCGCGGTCCTCATGGTGCTTTTCCCTTACCACGGTCCATTTCTGGTCCTGGATCCAACACAAACAACCACACAATCACAAGGTTAGATTACAAAACAAGAATCAAATCACATTGCATGGTCGGATCCAATCTAGTCAAGAACAATCATCAAAAATGTCAAATCTGACCCCTTTAAAAAGAGATCCAAATACCAAATAAAATTCATGATAATTCAGAAGAAAAATATTCCCATAAACAGACTCAAAAGAATCGGCTCAGATCATAGTGGTCTCGGCCATGAACAGCCCACACAAGAACAAGGGACTTTCATGGGAATTTGATCAGGCCAAGGCCTTAGGATCAATGAATCCTTTCCTGTAACAACATAAAACATTCCATAGCACAACATATAAGAAGAAACAGAGTAGAAGAAGTCAGAGTAAGGAGTAGCCAATCGATCCAAACCGGCCAGGCTCACACGGCCATCATCCGCGGCCTTGTCCGGTTACTCTTGGCCACACCTCTCACCTTAGGAGTTCGGTCTCCAGGGGACTTCCTTCTCTTTCTCCTTTGCCTTCTCCTTGTCTTTCTGTCTCAAATCCATCCTCTTGATCACACGCCCAAACACACCAGGAACACTCAAGAACAATCTCTTGGATCAAATCGGCCGATCCAAAGTTTCTGTCTCTCTTTCTCTCTTGAATTTTCTCTGTGTTTCTCTCTGTGTGGAATGAGTAAAAACCGACCAGAATGATCAGAAATGAGAGAGAGACGACGATTTAAACTGTCCCCAACCGCCTGGGCGAACAGTTACCAAAATCCCTTCCTTTCTTCCCAAAACCGTCCCATAACCGTCCCATAACCGCCCCTTGGCGGTTTCTCCCCTTTCTTCCTTCGGCAAATCGATCACTGAGCCTCAGCTCACACTCTGGGAGCTTGCCCGCTCCCTATCCCAAGCCTAAGACCCATTTGGTCGAACCGTCCTGCACCCGGACCATCGGCTCGCCCAGTAACCGTCCCGGACTCGCCCACACTGATCCGAACCAGAACGCACCGTTCACTGGATTGAGCTGACCCCCAGCTGTTCCCAGCTGATTGAGCTAGCCCACCAGCTCCTGTGAGCTGAACAGATCATGGTGAACTGATTACCAGCTGAACCGAGCTGATTGAACTCAAACCAACACTCGTCCAGCTGCCTAAACACTCACCCAGCCCCTTTACCCTTATTTCCATCGTATCCTGGTTAAGTCTCAGCTGACTGATGCCCTTAACCTTCATTCAGGGCCATGATACGCTTGTCTCAAGGTCTAATGACCTGACTGGTGCGTCTCCCCGCACCATGGCCCGTCCGGCCGATCCTATCTAGGATCGGGGACATGACAAGTCTCCCCCACTAACTTGGGATTCGTCCTCGAATCCATGTTAAGTGTTTCATCAGGAAGAAATTGTCTGTACCACTCCGGATACATTGTTTTCATCTTTGCTTCTGTTTCCCAAGTGATGAGGTCTTTACCATTGTAATCCCACACCACTTTGATCATGGGAACTGTCTTCTTTCTCATAGCTTTCTCTGACCGATCCACAATCCGAACCGGCAAGGTTTCCAAAGTCAGGTCCTTACCAAGGTCAGCAGGAACCTCAGGCAAGACAATGTCTTGTTCAGACAAGCATTTCCGGAGTTGGGATACATGGAACACATTGTGGTATGCATCCATTGCCGATGGCAAGTCCAACTTGTATGCCACTGCACCCACTCTCTCTATGATCCTGAATGGACCCAAGTACCTAGGGTCCAGTTTCTTTCGTCCAGAAATCCTGGTCCTACCCTTAAAGGTAATCATCTTGAGATACACCAGGTCATTGACCTCAAACTCAAGATGTTTCCTACGCTTGTCCGCATAGCTCTTTTGGCGGTCCTGCGCCTCTTTCATCTTCTCTTTGACCATATCTTCTCAGTGGTGTGTTCTACAATCTCAGGTCCCAACATGCTACGCTCCCCCACTTGGGTCCAGCATAGGGGTGTCCTGCACGGCCTACCATACAAAGCCTCATATGGCGACATACCAATGCTTGTATGGAAGCTGTTATTATAAGCAAACTCCACTAAAGGTAAGTGTTTTTCCCAAGACTCTCCCCAGTCTAACACACATGCCCTTAGCATATCCTCTAAGGTTTGGATTGTCCTTTCAGACTGCCCATCCGTTTGAGGATGATAAGATGTGCTCATATTCACTCTGGTTCCCAAGGCCTTTTGGAAAGCCTGCCAGAAATAAGATGTAAATCTTGGATCCCTGTCCGAGACAATGCTTGCTGGAACACCATGCAACCTCACTATCTCGTCTAGGTACACTTGCACTATCCTGTCGACCCCATCCCCTTTCTTGATGGGTAGGAAATGAGCCGACTTGGTCAGCCGATCAACCACAACCCATACCGCATCTTTCTTATTCCTGGTCGTGGGAAATCCAGTCACAAAATCCATTGTGATGTGATCCCATTTCCATTCTGGTATGGGTAGGTTCTGAAGTAGACCACTGGGAACCTGATGTTCTGCCTTCACCAGTTGACAAGTGGGACACTTAGCCACCCACTCTGCAACATCAGATTTCATCCTCACCCAATGGTAGTACCTTTTCAGATCCCTATACATTTTGTTCAGTCCAGGATGAACTGAAAACTTGGACTTATGAGCCTGTCTCATAATCTCTTCTTTGAGTTCCTTATCATTAGGAACACTGACCCTACCATTGACCAAGATGGTACCATTGTCAGTTGTCTGGTACTCAGTCTTGTCATTGGCGGCTACCTTCTTTAGATTTTCATCCAGGCCCTGAGCTTGCCTGATCCTGGTCAGGAGATCGGCCTGGTTCACCGCCTCCAATCCCAGTGGCTCATCTGAACCAACCAAGGTATTGAGGTTCAAGGACCTGATCATCCCTTCCAGTTCATCCGCCTCCCTCTCAGATGACACTTCAGCCCTTCTGCGGCTCAAGGCATCAGCCACTAGGTTAGCTTTCCCAGGATGATAAGCTATGTCCAGATCATAATCTGCAACAAATTCCATCCATCTCCTCTGCCTTAAGTTTAACTCAGGCTGAGTGAATATGTACTTCAAACTCTTATGGTCTGTGAGTATTTGCACCCTGGCACCATAAAGATATGATCTCCATATCTTTAATGCAAATACTACTGCAGCCATCTCCAAATCATGGGTTGGATAGTTACCCTCATGCTTCCTTAACTGCCGGGAAGCATAGGCTATCACCTTCCCATGTTGTGTCAAAACACAACCAAGACCAGTTATGGATGCATCCGTATACACCACATAAGGCTGATCAGCCTCAGGCAACACCAGGACAGGTGCATTAGTCAACATGTTCTTGAGTGCTGCAAAACTTTTCGCACACTCCTCAGACCATGTGAACCTCACGTCCTTGCCTGTCAGCTTAGTCATAGGTTGAGCTATGCTCGAGAACCCCTTGACATATTTCCGGTAATAACCAGCCAACCCTAAGAAGCTCCTCACTTCCGTAGCATTCTTTGGCTGTGGCCATTCCTGGATACATTTGATCTTATCTTGATCCACTGAGACTCCTTTATCAGACACCACATGCCCAAGGAATCCAATGCTCTTCTGCCAGAAGCTACACTTGCTTAGCTTAGCAAAGAGCTTCTGTTCTCTCAGGCGGCCCAACACCGCCCTAAGGTGTCTTTCATGGTCCTCCTTTGTCTTGGAATACACGAGTATATCATCAATGAAGATGATCACAAACTCGTCCAAGTATTCCCTGAAGATGCCGTTCATCATCTTCATGAATGCAGCAGGTGCATTGGTCAGTCCGAACGGCATGACCACAAACTCATAGTGACCATACCTAGTTCGGAATGCTGTCTTCCTCACATCACCTGGTGCAATGGGGATCTGATGATACCCAGAGGCCAAGTCAATCTTGGAGAACCACTTGGCTCCACGGAGTTGGTCCAACAACTCATCAATCCTGGGTAAAGGGTACTTGTTCTTCACAGTCACCCTGTTCAAACCCCTATAATCAATGCACAACCTAAAGCTACCATCCTTTTTCTTAACGAATAGGACTGGTGCTCCCCAAGGTGATACACTAGGGCGTATGAACCCCTTCTCAAGCAACTCCTCAAGTTGCTTCTTCAGCTCTGCCATCTCAGCTGGTGCCATTCTATATGGACTTTTTGATAACGGGGCCGTTCCAGGTTCCAATTCAATGATGAATGGGTCAGCCCTATCAGGGGGAATGCCCTGTAGTGCCCCAAACACATCCTGAAATTCTCGAACCAACGGTATACCCTCTGGGTCACAGGCCCCTACAACCTCATCAGTGTAAATGGTAGCCAAAAAGGCCTCACAACCATTTCCAAGCATCCGTTCTACTTGGACTGCTGAAACCACCAAACTACAAGAGGTTGGCTTGATTCCTTGGTACTTGATCGGGGGTCCAAACTCATTCTCAAGTTGCACCCTTCCCCGGTGACAATCTAGAGTTGCCCGATACTTTCCCAACCAGTCCATGCCCAAGATCACTTCATGATGCTTGAGGGGGACAACAATCAGATCTATAGGCATCGGCCTATCCAAGATCACCACAGGGATGTCCTTAACCAGACCGAGTGAGTTCATAACTTGCCCTCCGGCCGCACTCACTCGTTCAGGACCATCCCATGTTCCATACTGGAACAAACCTTTTCCTATCATACTTGGACTCACAAAACTATGTGTAGCTCCAGTATCAAATAGTGTGTGTGTTTCCACACCACCAATACTTAAGGTCCCTACACAAGACCCATCAAAGTATATCTATCCATCCTAGATTCCATACCATGCAATTCTACTGGAATTGTAAAAGTAGTAGTCTAGAGTGTTACCATTGATCGCTTGGAAAGGCCGAGCCCCATCCACATCCTTGGATAGCTCATACACACGAGGTGTGGAGGTCTGGCCTCGTCCCTGAACTGGCCTGCTAGCCTCCCCACGTCCCTTACTTTGGTTGCCTTGCAACTTAGGGCAGTCCCTGCGGTAGTGGCCCTTCTGGCCGCAGTGGTGACAGGTCCTGGACTCACCCAACGGACTTGGACAATCCTTGGCTGAGTGATCCATCTTACCACATCGAGTGCAGGCACCCATGGCCTTCCAGCACTCTCCACCGTGGTATCGTCCACACTTAGGGCACTCTGACCTACCACTTGAGGTTTTACCCTCCTCGGTCGAGTCCCTCTTCCTCTTCTTGTCACCACTCTGACCCGAGGATACCACCACACTCTTCAGCTTCTGCTTACCCTCCTCGGTGAGGTTGGTCTCCAGCAAGGCCATCCTCTCAACCAACTCAGAAACCGTGTGGAACTTACAAACAGAACAGTAGGTTCGAAGTTCCACCCTTAGGCCTCGGATGAACCTTCGGACTTGAACCTTCTCATCCTCCAGTTCTCTTCCCACATACCTTCTGAGTCGGTTGAACTCTTCTTCATACTCACGAACAGTCCTCCGTCCCTGAGTCAAGTCCAGGAACTTGGACTCCAAACGATCCCACGCCTCAGCAGGAAAGTACTTATGGTTGAACTCAACCTCAAAGTCAGCAAAATGCTCAATGGTGCCATTGGTACGCTTGTCCAAAGCTAACCACCAGTTATGTGCATCTCCCTCCAGGAAGTGTACTGCTATGTCCTTCTGGTAGTCCTCAGGACAACGCGTGGACTTGAAGTTCCGAACCAACCGGGTTCTCCACTCGTCCGCCTCCATAGGATCAACACTTCCAGCAAAGTGTTTGGTTCCCAACTTGGAGATATGCTCCAGCACCTTCAGGTAGTCCATACCATGCACTGGCCTGACCGGTGGGTCTATCTCAATCACCTCGGCCACACGGCCAGCACCAACATCAGTCACTCCAGCAGCAACCCGAACCGGGGGATTAGCCTGTCCTACGGACGAGTTCACCAATGGTGTGAACGCCTGTGTCAAGGAGGCTATCTGAGCTCCCATGACCTGCATAGCTTCCACCAAGCCCCTTATGGTCGGCTCAATGACCTCCTCAGCACCAGTGACCCGAACATTGTTTGCATCAACATTCTGGCCACTCCCAGCACCAACGTTGGATGACCCAGTATCTTCTCCATGGACTTGCTCTTGTTGCTCGTCCACATTAGTTTCATTAACCTCAGTAGGAAGAGTTGGACCCACTGGGAGTCCGGTGGCATTATCCACCTGCTCCACCAGAGCCGGTAGCACTGTGGTTGGAATGGTTCCAGCTGGTAACACTCCGGTCTGTTCAGCACCATCCTGCCCCACTGCTCCAGACGCCCCAGTCGCCTCCTTTCCTTTCCGAGATTTATACCTTCTTGTTCCCTTAGGAGTTACAAACACAAACAAAAGGTTAGTCCACAACTGAACACACAAACCTCAATCACTCCTAAGTTAATCAGTAGAAAAGATTACTTAGAACCCAACTATCTCACCATGAGTCCAAACGGCCAAGTGTGTGGTGAACCAATAACCCAACAAATCCTAGAATCAAGAATGCTCTGATACCAACTTGTAAGACCCGATCCTGGATTCCTCAATCCAACCAGACCGCGGCCTCACCAAACAATGCAACCAATTCCATCTTTCATATTCAAGTTCAAGTGTTAAATAATTCTAAGTCTTTTTCAGAGTTTTGAGGTTCCAACATTCACACTTAAACAATCAAGCATCAACTAATGAAAATAGATACTTCATAGATATTAACCAAGGTTCATACATCATTCATCATCCTAAATAATAGAATACATACTAGAATCGCATAAGTTCACAAGTTGCACAATAGGCTACAATAATCACACAATTTTCAGAATCAACCCAATCACCACACATCTTCCCATGGCCGCGGTCCTCATGGTGCTTTTCCCTTACCACGGTCCATTTCTGGTCCTGGATCCAACACAAACAACCACACAATCACAAGGTTAGATTACAAAACAAGAATCAAATCACATTGCATGGTCGGATCCAATCTAGTCAAGAACAATCATCAAAAATGTCAAATCTGACCCCTTTAAAAAGAGATCCAAATACCAAATAAAATTCATGATAATTCATGATAATTCAGAAGAAAAATATTCCCATAAACAGATTCAAAAGAATCGGCTCAGATCATAGTGATCTCGGCCATGAACAGCCCACACAAGAACAAGGGACTTTCATGGGAATTTGATCAGGCCAAGGCCTTAGGATCAATGAATCCTTTCCTGTAACAACATAAAACATTCCATAGCACAACATATAAGAAGAAACAGAGTAGAAGAAGTCAGAGTAAGGAGTAGCCAATCGATCCAAACCGGCCAGGCTCACACGGCCATCATCCGCGGCCTTGTCCGGTTACTCTTGGCCACACCTCTCACCTTAGGAGTTCGGTCTCCAGGGGCGACTTCCTTCTCTTTCTCCTTTGCCTTCTCCTTGTCTTTCTGTCTCAAATCCATCCTCTTGATCACACGCCCAAACACACCAGGAACACTCAAGAACAATCTCTTGGATCAAATCGGCCGATCCAAAGTTTCTGTCTCTCTTTCTCTCTTGAATTTTCTCTGTGTTTCTCTCTGTGTGGAATGAGTAAAAACCGACCAGAATGATCAGAAATGAGAGAGAGAAGACGATTTAAACTGTCCCCAACCGCCTGGGCGAACAGTTACCAAAATCCCTTCCTTTCTTCCCAAAACCGTCCCATAACCGTCCCATAACCGCCCCTTGGCGGTTTCTCCCCTTTTCTTCCTTTGGCAAATCGATCACTGAGCCTCAGCTCACACTCTGGGAGCTTGCCCGCTCCCTATCCCAAGCCTAAGACCCATTTGGTCGAACCGTCCTGCACCCGGACCATCGGCTCGCCCAGTAACCGTCCCGGACTCGCCCACACTGATCCGAACCAGAACGCACCGTTCACTGGATTGAGCTGACCCCCAGCTGTTCCCAGCTGATTGAGCTAGCCCACCAGCTCCTGTGAGCTGAACAGATCATGGTGAACTGATTACCAGCTGAACCGAGCTGATTGAACTCAAACCAACACTCGTCCAGCTGCCTAAACACTCACCCAGCCCCTTTACCCTTATTTCCATCGTATCCTGGTTAAGTCTCAGCTGACTGATGCCCTTAACCTTCATTCAGGGCCATGATACGCTTGTCTCAAGGTCTAATGACCTGACTGGTGCGTCTCCCCGCACCATGGCCCGTCCGGCCGATCCTATCTAGGATCGGGGACATGACAGCTTCCATCCCGTCCAACCCGTCTATTACTTCTAAATTCTAGATCGACCAAACTTTCTGTTTTTAGGTTCTTGCCCTTGGAAAATGTATCTTGGCTAAGTGGTTCATCTTAGAATTCCCACATTCACAAGCATGATACCCTAGCTTACCTCAAATCTTTCTTGGCTCACCCCAACTAAGGTTTCATAGTCATCATTGTTTTGGAAATAATTTTGGTATGAAACTCATAATCTTAGAGCGTTGTCCTAAACCCAAACCAAGCCATACGGTTCTAAGGTTCCATTCCCTAAACCATTATATCTAGATCTACATAAGTAAATGCTAGATCATACCTTTGTCACATCTATGGAGCTTATTGACTCAAATTATTCTTGCTTGACAGCTGAACCCCGCCTGGTTAAGATCTAGGTGCGATCGGCCAGTTATAAGTCCGGCCCAAAGGCTCACGGACCTTCTTACCTGATCCAACCCAAAGCCTGGATCTATACCACCGAGTAAGGCCAAGGCCCAAACAGGATTGCCTTGCAACCGATCAGACCTTGCTACACAACACTCCGGTTAAACTAACCGTCCATCCGTTCGACTATGCAGCTGCAGACTGTCCACTTGGTTCGGCCTAAGCATTGAACCAATGGCACCGTTTGGAACTCACACCCTTTGGGAACAAGTACCCTTTGGACACACGTGCCTCTTGGCAACTCATGACCCTTGTCAACTCGCACCCATTCAGATGTTCCCACCGTTTGACCTAACCGTCCGTATAAACTGTCTGGTCCGTGCGTGTGTCCGGCCTATGGCCAAAGGACCACGCCTTAACCTACACAAGTCATGAACCATTGTGACTATTTAGGGAAGGGTTGCAACCGTTCAGAACAGAACAGAACCGCCCCTATCCAATCGGATCACCTGAGGCCAGTCAGATCATGCGAGCGCCTAACTCGTCGGTTATGGACTGCGAACGCATTACTCAACCAGAACAACGGTTATAACCAATCCAAACATATCAACAAGGCCGCCAATGTACAGGAGGAGTAGAGGAAGAATTAGATGAAAAGAATAAGACGAATAGGACATAACCCAAACGCCCATGGCTAGACCGGTTTGAACTGTCCGATTGTCTTAGCCGATGAGTCGGTGGTTACCCCACTAACCCTATCTGACTGAACAACGGGGTGGGAGTCCTTCTCCAGACATTTCTCTATGCCTTGGTATTGTCACGCCCCCAATCCTTGAAAGGATTGTCGGGCTGGCCATGGTTCGAGGAAACGTACCAGCCAGTCTTAGGACATCAAGGCAAGCGTTCCATGGTCAAGAAAGAAGGTTAAGTACATAAGGAAACTTAGACTTAACCTTATAAGAGCAAAGAGACAGCTAAGACGAGTAAGACGGTAGCTGGACAAGATAGAGAAGTAGCTCGACCAGCTTAACGAAGCTAGGTTGAGTTCACTCCAGCTCAGCCACTACTAAGTCAGCTCCACTAGCTGGACTACTAGCTCACTCAGCTGAGGCAGCTGGGAGTCAGCTCATCTCAGCTAGACGGACTGTTCGGGTTTTAGGCCGATGGTCCGGGTCCGGGTCAGTGGCGGGCTGTGAGGTCCGGCCATGAGGCCATGGGCTGTTGGGTCCTTGGACAAGGCCGTGGGCTAAGTCCAGGAGTCTTGGGGAGTGGGTTGGGCTTATGACCGACCCCAAACCCAATCAGAAAGGGCAAAAGGATGCAAGTGGCCGAAAGGGGACAACCCTTGGCCGATGGTGCCCATTCGCTAGCAAGTCATGCCTGTTCGTGGGGCAAGACTTACCCCCTCGTTTTCTATAAATATGGGGCCTCTCCTGTCGATTTAATTATCCAATTCCAGAGTAAAATACTCATGGAAAAACGTAGAGAGAGAGAGAGAGAGAGTTCTGGCCAAGAGATCGGCCGGAAAAAGGGCCGGTCGTGGTGGTTTAGTATCTCCGGCAAGGAGAACGGTTTAGGAGAGAGGAGGCCGTGTGGTATGAATACCCAAGGCATAGAGAAAGTTCTGGAGAAGGACTCCAACCCGTGGTTCAGTCAGATATGGTCAGTGGGGTAACCACCCACTCATCGGCTAAGACCATCGGACAGTCCGAACCGGTCTAGCCATGGGCGTTTGGATTGTGTCCTATTCTTCTTATTCTTTTCATCTATTTCTTCTTCTACTCCTTCTGTACATTGGCGTGGCCTTGTTGATGTGTTGGGATTGGTTATAACCGTGGTTCTGGTGAGTAGTGCGGTCGCGGTCCATAACCGATGAGTTAGGCGCGTGCATGGTCTAAACTGGCCTCAGGTGATCCGATTGGATAGGGGCGGTTCTGTTCTGTTCTGAACGGTTGCAACCCTTCCCTGAACAGTCCACAAGGGTTCATGACTTGTGTAGGTTAAGGCGTGGTCCTTTGGCCATAGGCCGGACACACGCACGGACCAGACAGTCCATACGGACGGTTAGGTCGAACGGTTGGAACATCTGAATGGGTGCGAGATGCCAAGGGTCATGAGTTTCCAAGAGGCACGAGTGTCCAAAGGGTACTAGTTCCCAAAGGTGTGGAGTTCCAAACGGTGCCATTGGTTCAAGGCTTAGGCCGAACCAAGTGGACAGTCCGCGGCTGCATAGTCGAACGGACGGACGGTTAGTTTAACCGGAGTGTTGTGTCGCAAGGTCTGATTGGTTGCAAGGCAATCCGGTTTGGTCATGGGCCTACTCTGTGGTATGGATCCAGCTTTGGGTCGGATCAGGTAAGAAGGTCCGTGAGCCTTTGGGCCGGACTTATAACTGGTCGATCGCACCTAGATCTTAACCAGACGGTTAGACGGGACTATGGACGATCCAGCTATGGTTGATGGGTTTCTGGCCGCAAAGGCTAAGTGGGATATCTTACAATCAACTTTGGGTTGGTGAGTAGGTTAGGCGCCATATGTCTTATGTAGGGAGTAGACCTACATGAGGCAATGGAAAGCCGGTTATATCAGTACATGCTAAGTGGACGATGTTTATCAAGTCTAGTGGTCGGATCATGTTTCATGAGGATGGTTCGATGGCCGAACACTAGTATGGATAGGCACGTTGCTGGAGTAAGAGTATTGATATGATAGCTTCGAGATTGGCTAAGAGTCATGACGAAGTGTATGGCTAGTACTATGTGTCGTAAACCATAGGTACTAAGCCTAGGTATAATTGTTCAAGGAAGGCCGTGTAAGATCTGATCATGGTTGAGTATGGACGACCTGACCTCTGGATGATGTCTAAGGTGTCAGTACTAACCTGATTAATGAATGCATCGGTTGGTATGAACAAGTCATATCTATTGTCTGGGTTAAGTCCCAAGGCCGGTCAGGCCAGATGATGACTCATCAGTTCCAAGTCATGTGAGGAAGGTTGTTTGATTGACTTAGGATCTCATGAGCTTTGTCAGTCCAGAAGATGGACTTGGTACTATTGCCTATAAGGCAAAAGGATTTCGGATTGTGCATGAGCCGAGAAAGGCCAGATGTATATCCTTTTCCTTTCGAAGACTTCTCAAAGGTTACTTATGTCTGTGGGGATGGTTGGTTGAATGACTAAGTACCTAGGGGAGCTGTTTAATGCAGGAACAAAGATAAAGACCAATAAGAGACTCAATGAGTTGAATGATTAGTTCGAGTCAACGGAGGACCGATGAGCTAATAAGCTCCATAGATGTGGCAAAGTATGATCTAGCATTTACTTATGTAGATCTAGATAGTACTGAAACCTCGAGGTTAATTTTAAAAAAATTTGTAAGATGCATTTGATTGATAGATAAAGAATGTTTTTTTTTAAGTACGGGTTCCATATGATATTAGTCCTTGTATGGACGAACTAACTATCAGGTATTGCTTTGTCGGGTTGAAAGCCTAGAGTTATATCCGATAGGAGCGTTGGTGCTCTTTGGTTGTTGGTCTAAGGCGATCGGAAGTATTCTGAGAACCTCAGACGACAATCAAGGAAATTGACCGTGTCATTTCCGGTCATCTACGATCGGGGTGTCACATCCGTGGCTGTTCGTGTGTTTTCCGTGTGTGTGTCCGTGTGTGTCCGTCAGTACACACAGGACGTCCGTGACTGTCCAGCAGTTCACATATCAGCACGTTGGTCCTTGGACTCAGCACGATGACCCTTCCCGTGGACTGTTCGGATGATTTTGGCCCACGTGGGCTGTTCTGCAGTACACACAGGATGTCCGTGGGTGTCCGCCAGCACACACAGGACATCCGTGGCTGTCCATGTGAGTATGTGTTTGTCCGTCTGTGTCCGTCAGCACACACAGGACGTCTGTGGCTGTCCATCAGTACACATATCCGCACATTGGTCCTTGGACTCAGCACGATGGCCCTTCCTGTGGACTGTTTGGGTGATTTTGGCCCACATGGGCTGTCTGATCAGTAGACACATGACGTCTGTGGGTGTCATACAGCACACACAGGATGTCGTGGCTGTCCGTCAGCACACACAGGACGGCCGTGGCTGTCTGTGTGTGTCCGTCAGCACACACAAAGGACGTCTGTGGGTGTCCGTCAGCACACACAGGACGTCCGTGTGTGTCCGCCAGCACACACAGCACATCCATGGCTGTCCGTGGCTGTCCTTCAGCACACACAAGACGTCTGTGGGTGTCCGTGTTATCCGTGTGTGTCTGTGGGTGTCCGCCAGCACACACAGGAAGTCTGTGGCTGTCCCTGGCTGTTCGTCAGCACACACACGACGTCCGTGTTGTCTGTCAGCACACACAGGACATCCGTGTGTGTCCGTCAGCACACACAGGACGTCCGTGGCTGTCCGTGTGTGTCCGTGTGCGTCCGTCTGCACACACTGGACGTCCGTGGCTGTCCATCAGTACACATATCAGCAGCACGCGGTCCTTGGACTCAGCACGCTGGCCCTTCCCGTGGACTGTTCGGGTGATTTTGGCCACATGGGCTGTCTGTTCAAGAAACACAGGACGTCCGTGGGTTTTCCGTCAGCACACAGAGAACATCCCTGTGTGTCCATCAGCGCACAGAGGACGTCCACGCTGTTCGTGTTTGTCCGTCAGCACACAAAGGACGTCTGTGGCTGTCCATCGGTACACATATCAGCATGTTGGTCCTTCCCGTGGACTGTTTGGGTGATTTTGGCCCACGTGGGCTGTCTGTTCAGTACTCACAGGACGTCCGTGGGTGTCCACCAGCACACACAAGACGTCCGTGTGTGTCCGTCAGCACACACAGGACGTCCGTGGCTGTCCGTGTGTGTCCGTCAGCACACAGAGGACATCCGTGTGTGTCTGTCAGCACTCACAAGACGTTCGTGGGTGTGCCGCCAGCACACACAAGACGTCCGTTTGTGTCCGTCAGCACACACAGGACGTCTGTGGCTGTCCATTTGTGTTTCGTCAACACACAGAGGACATCCGTGTGTGTCCGTCAGCACACAGAGGACGTCCACAACTGTTCGTGTGTGTCCGTCAGCACACACAGGACGTCCGTGGCTGTCCATCGGTACACATATCAGCACGTTGGTCCTTCCTGTGGCTGTTCGGGTGATTTTGGCCCACTTGACTACTTTTTCAGTACACACAGGACGTCCGTGGGTGTCCGCCAGCACACACAAGACGTCCGTGGGTGTCCGTCAGCACACACAAGACGTCAGTGGTGTGGGGCCGTCAACACACACTGACGGCCGTGGCTGTCCGTGTGTCCGTGTGTGGTCCGTCAGCACACACAAGACGCCGTGGCTGTCATGCAGTACAAACATATCAGCACGTGGTTTTCTTGGACTCAGCACGCTGGCCCTTCACGTTGGACTGTTTGGATGATTTTGGCCCATGTGGGCTGTCTTGTTCAGTACACACAGGACGTCCTTGGGGGTCCGCCAGCACACACAGGACGTCCGTGGCTGTCCGTCAGCACACACAAGTGTCTGTGGGCTGTCCGCAGTGTCCGTTGTGTATGTGGGGTGTCCGCCAGCACACACAGGACGTATGTGGCTGTCCCTGGCTGTCCGTCAGCACACACAAGACGTCCCGTGGGTATCCGTCCAGAACACACAGGACGTCCTTGTGGTGGCCGTGTGTGTCCGTCTGAAACAACACAGGACGTCTTTGGTGTGTCCGTCAATACACATATCAGCACACATGAGCCCTTGGACTCAGCATGCTGGCCCTTCCCGTGGACGTTTGGGGTGATTTTGGCCCACGTGGGCTGTCTGTTTCAGTACCACAGGACATCCGTGGGTGTCCGCCAGCACACACAGGACGTCTGTCCGA
>NW_026016481.1:0-99225 GCF_020379485.1 Brassica napus
TACACCACGTCTCCACATGTCTGGCCGCATGGCCTGGTCGCATGGATCGCCCCACACCTCGTGCTCCACATGTCTACTTGCATGTACAGGTTGGATGTACTGCATCACCTCCTGCTTTCATTGACACACACACTTCCAGGAGCTTGCCACCACGTCCTGAACACACACATCAAGCCACCTCGAGCTTCGCGGTCAATTCGGCCTATTTCGGGCCTTCCGGTGAATTTTCGTCCCGCGATCAATCCCAAATATTTTTCTACGCCAGTTCAGATGGCCTGAGTATTTTTAATAAACCCCACTTGGACTCTGATCTTGAGGAAAAATATTTCCTGAGCTTCCAGCTTCTTCGAAAAATTTTGTAATACCAAAATTTAGGGTTTTTCGCCCAATTTTCGGTCTTCATGTTGTGCTTCCAAAAGTGGCATGTTTCAAACGTCCTTTGAATCAATCTACCACATTGTCTAATCATTGTCTATTGGCATACTTGACTCATGGTTCAGACAAGAACAATCTGATCGTCCGCGACTCGACCACCCAAAAGATACTCGAGACCATTTTTTCTTCTTTTTTTTTAAGGGTTTCTACAATAAAACACCTGATAAGTCAAGGGGTCTACATCAGCGGATGATGCAAGGCGAGATGACAAGGGGAAGGGACCAGCAACAGCTACCAGGTCCAGGAATGTCAAATGCTTCAAGTGTCATGGGTTTGGGCATTATGCCAGCGATTGTACCAACAAGAAGGTGATGATAATTCTAGCCAATGGGGATGTGGTTCTGAAGACGAAGAATCCGACCAGGAGTCTGGAGATGAGGGCGTGGAGTACCCTGTCCGAGGAGAGTTACCGGTCACTAGGAGACTCCTCAATGCTCAACCTAAAGTCAAAGAGGTTGTGCGTAAAGAAAGAAACTTTTTCACACCAGATGCTTAATCCAAGACAAAGTTTGCAGCTTGATCATTGATTGAGGAAGCTGTACCAATGTAGCAAGTGAGGAACTGGTGGAGAAATTGGGTCTTGAAGTGTATAAGCATCCTAAGCCGTACCTCTTGCAATGGCTCAATGAAGAGGGAGGGCTAAAGATCAACAAGCAAGTGAAGGTATTACTGTCCGTGGGGAGATAACAGGATGAGATCACTTGTGATGTGGCATCTCTTGAAGCTAGCCACATCCTACTTGGTCGCCCTTGGAAGTTTGACAAGAGGGCAGTACATGATGGCTTCACCAACAGACACACCTTCACTCACAAAGAGAAGCAGATCACGCTGGTACCATTGTCGCCTCAGGAAGTGCACCAGGATCAAATGCATCTTAAGAAGAGAAGGGATGAAGATAAGGCCACTGGTAAAGCCTTGATGCTGGATGAATCCAAACATGTAAGTAAGATGAACCTCTTTGCTACTACTAAAGATATCAAAACTGGTATGCTTGAACAACCAAAACTGATATTAGTAGTTTACAAGGAGTTGTTGATCTCTTCTACTAACACTGACCCTGTGATTCCAAAAGAGATTGAGTGTCTTTTGCAGGAGTACAGGGATGTGTTTCCAGAGGATAACCCAGTTGGTTTACCACCCATTAGAGTATTAAACATCAAATTGACTTTGTACCAGGAGCTTCCATTCCAAACCGGCCAGCATACATGACAAACCCTGTTGAGACAAAGGAGCTCCAGAAACAAGTCAATGAACTCTTGGAGAAAGGCCACATCAGGGAAAGCTTGAGTCCTTGTGTTGTACATGTGCTACTGGTTCCTAAGAAAGATGGGAGCTGGCGCATGTGTGTGGACTGCAGATCCATCAACAACATCACAGTTAAGTACAGACATCCTATCCCATGCTTAGATGATATGCTAGATGAGTTACATGGTTCATGTGTCTTTTCTAAAATTGATTTAAAGAGTGGTTACCACCATATTAGAATGAAAGAAGGAGATGAGTGGAAACTGCTTTTAAAACTAAGCTAGGATTGTATGGATGGCTTTTCATGCCTTTTGGCCTTACTAATGCACCTAGTACATTCATGAGGTTAATGAACCATGTCTTGAGAGCTCTGATAGGTCGATTTGTTGTGGTGTATTTTGATGATATACTGATTTATAGCAAGACCATGAAAGAACATGTTGATCATTTGAGACAATTGCTAGATGTGCTTAGGCAAGAGAACATGTATGCTAACTATAAGATATGCTCTTTTGGAACAGATAACCTTGTGTTTCTAGGCTTTGTTGTGATATCACAGGGCCTACAGGTTGATGAGGAAAAGGTGAAGGCTATCAAGGAGTGGCCGATCCCTAAAAACCATTGGAGAAGTCAGAAGTTTTCATGGACTTGCTGGTTTCTATAGAAGGTTTGTGAAAGATTTCAGTACAATTGCTGCCCCACTGACTGAAATCATCAAAAAGAGTGTAGGCTTCACTTGGGGGCAAGCTCAGGAAGAAGCATTCCAACTGCTGAAAGGGAAGTTAACAAGTGCTCCTTTACTTGTACTCCCTGACTTTTCTAAAACTTTTGAAATAGAATGTTATGCATCTGGAGTTGGAATTGGAGCTGTGTTGATGCAGGAGAAGAGATCTATAGCTTACTTCAGTGAGAAGCTTGGAGGTGCCACTTTGAATTATCCAACCAATGACAAGGAGCTGTATGCCCTGGTGAGAGCCTTGAAGGTGTGGCAACATTACCTTTGGCCTAAAGAGTTTGTGATCCACACAGATCATGAATCTCTTAAACATCTTAAAGGTCAACAGAAGCTGAACAAGAGGCATGCTAGGTGGGTTGAGTTCATTGAGACATTTCCTTATGTCATCTACTACAAGCAAGGTAAGGAAAAAGTCGTGGCTGATGCACTATCCAGAAGGTATGTTCTTTTATCTTCAATGGAAACAAAGATTTTGGGATTTGAATACCTTAAGTCTTCTTATGCTGATGATCCAGAGTTTCAGGAAGTGTTTAGACAGACTAAAAAACATGCTAGTGGTAAATTTTATCAAGTGAAAGGTTTTCTTTTCTATGATAACCGCATGTGTGTCCCTTGTGGTTCTTTGAGAGAACTTTATGTCAGGGAAGCTCATGGAGGAGGGTTGATGGGTCACTTTGGAGTCACCAAGACACTGTCTACCTTGCAGGAACACTTCTATTGGCCGAGCATGAAGAAAGAGGTGGAGAAGGTATGCTCCAGGTGTGTTGTGTGCAAGCAGGACAAGTCCAAAGTCCAACCAACATGTTTGTACACGCCACTCCCCATCCCTACTGAGCCTTGGGTTGATATCTCTATGGACTTTGTTTTAGGATTGCCTAGGACCAAGAAAGGTAGAGATAGTATCTTTGTGGTAGTTGACAGGTTTTCTAAGATGGCACATTTCATACCTTGCCATAAGACTGATGATGCATCTCTAGTAGCTGATCTTTTCTTTAGAGAGGTTGTTAGATTGCATGGCATGCCTAGGACTATAGTGTCTGATAGAGACTCTAAGTTCCTTAGTTATTTCTGGAAAACTCTGTGGGGAAAACTAGGAACTAGGCTGTTGTTTTCAACTACTTTTCACCCACAAACTGATGGACAAACTGAAACAGTCAATAGGACTCTGTCCACTTTGCTGCGTGCTATCATTAAAAAGAACATCAGGACTTGGGAAGATTGTTTGCCTCATGTATAATTTGCATACAATAGGTCAATGCATTTAGCTACTAAGCTGACTCCTTTTCAGGTTGTGTATGGGTTCAATCCATTATCTCCTTTAGACTTGTTTGCTTTACCTTTGAAAGAACAAGCTAACCTTGATGGCAAGAAAAAGGCCGAGTTTGTTAAGTCTATGCATGAGCAGGTCAGGAAGAACATAGAGTCGTGCACCAAGATGTATGCAAGATAGAAGAACAAAGGCTGTAAGGAGTTGGTGCTGGAACCAGATGATCTCGTGTGGATACACTTGAGGAAGGATAGGTTTCCTACTGAAAGGAAATCAAAGCTGATGCCAAGGACAGATGGCCCTTTCAAAGTGTTGAAAAGAATCAACAACAATGCTTATCAGATTGATCTTGAAGGTAAGTATACTATAAGTTCTACTTTCAATGTGTCTGACTTGATCCCTTTTGTTGCAGATGAACTGGATTTGAGGTCAAATCCTTTTAAAGGAGGAGGGGATGGTGCAGCCATGAGTAGAGACATTGGAGAGCTGAGTGAGTCTAACGAGGGAGAGCCAGACTTGAGCAGAGAAGAACCAGACTTGAGAAGAGAAGAGCCAGACTTGAGCAGAGAAGAGCCAGACTTGAGAAGAGGAGAGCCAGACTTGAGCAGAGAAGAACCAGACTTGAGCAGAGAAGAACCAGATGAGCTAGCCAGCTTGTGGAGTGGACCAGTAACCAGATCAAGACTGAGAGCACAAGAGAAGAGCCTTCAACACTTAGCCAAATCCGTGGAGCTTAAATCAGAAGAGGAGAATCAAGATAAACCAGCCTGTTGGTTTAATTTTATTTCAGTATAATTTGATTTCATTTTAAATTAAATCAATTTCGGGTAGGTTTAGGATTTAATAAAAAAACCAATTCGATTGGGTTTAGATTAGGAATTAGATTAAACCATCTTGGTTTATAATTATGGTTGTTGGGGGTTTTCTATTTATCTTTCTACGCAGACTTTGTGAGAGTCATTCAACTTTTCAATTAGAAACTTACAGCAAAGAGTTGTCTCGTTTCCTGCTTTCTCTGTTCAGCTAAAGGAACATTGATCTCACCTTAGGGAAGGAATTCCTTAGTGAAAACCATCTTAGACAATACAGGGTAATCTTGTGTCTTTGAGTAGCAAACCATCTCTATCGCTATTCCATAGCTTCAGGGAGACGTCCATAGTCCAGCAGAGTGCTACTAGCCTCCACGGACAACCCTCTTCCATTCCCCTTCGAGCGATCCAGGAGCAGAAGCCATACCCAGGCTGCACCAATACCCCCAAGGTAAAGCCTACACTTTTATTTATGCTAAGAAATGAAGTTGGTAGAGGAGAATGTCAGACAAGATTTGCTAAGTTGTTGGCTAGATGAATTTGGTTGCTAAGCTAGGATATTGTATAATGTGCTTTTGTGATTGGGACTTTTTAGATGTGGATTGCAATATCGAAGAGATGATGATTCTAAGTTTTAAATCATGTGAGTCCCTGCCTGTTTTCAAACCTCTTTCAGAGAGACTTCCTGTTTGTTTTGCTTGAGGACAAGCAGAAGGGTAAGTCTGGGAGAGTTGATAGACCATGGATTTGACCCACTTTCATCCATGGTTTATAAGTGTTTTAACTATTAATTATTATATTATAGAGTCTATTTAGAATATTTATAGGATCATGAGTGATTTGGAGATAAGTGATGATTTAGGAGCATTTTGGAGATATTTGGAGCAAGCACCCGAGATGACCATCGAGCTCGACCATCGGTCGATAATGAAGAGGAATAATCGATCGATGTTCATGTATTGACATCGATCGACAGCGAAGCGCGCAGAAATCTCGTTTGGTCACAGCCGACTTGAAGCCCAAGTCTTCACCAATTTACAAGCTGATAGACTTGTTGAAGAAGTAGTTGAGCTTTACATTATCATGCATGCAACTCATTAGGCATCTATAGGATTATAATCCCAAGTTTCCTGAATAAAAGCCCTAAGTCTAGCTATTTCTTTTTAAACACCAAAACCTCAACCAACCAAATAAGAAAACACTTGCTTGATAAAAACTGCAATTTACATTGAAAACCATTAAAACATTCTGCTTAACAAATCATATTAGATTTCTTAGGTTCCCTAGCTCCCTGTGAATTCGATCCCTAAGTACTACAACTCGACCTCTTATTTGAGAGAGTATAAATCACTCCTTAGGGTAATTTTAGTGGTATCAAATTTCATTTGAATAGTAAATAGATATTTATGGCGACATTAACGAGAGTACCAGGTCGATCGATGACAACGATAGTATGTCAATCGACACTTCAGATGATCTAAGCAAAAAGACGAATCCCAGAACCCTCACGTTCGATATAAAAGTTAATGTTGCTTACAACGCGCTGTACCCAGACCGTGATTCCCCCATAGATGAAATTCTGCATCGGGAAGTGCACGCGGTCGGGCGAGGTTCAAAGAGCAGACCTTGGTATGCTAATATAGTTAACTATTTAGCTGCTGACATAGAGACCGAAGTTTTTAAGAGAAGTTAGGAGATATCACTGTGACGAACCATATCTCTACAAAAAATGCTCTGATGGCATGTATAGACGCTGTGTTGCCAAAACCGAGATACACGACATTTTATTCTATTTCCATGGATCCGATTATGCTTGGCATTTTACGACCTTTAAAACGGTATCAAAAATCCTTCAAGCAGGATTCTGGTGGCCAACCATGTTTCGCGATGCTCATGCATTCATAGCACAATGCGACAGATGTCAACGGAGAGGAAAAACCAGTAAAAGACATGAAATGGAACATAAATCTATTCTAGAAGTAGAAGTATTTGACTGTTGGAGAATAGATTTCATGGGTCCTTTCCCTTCCTCCTACGGGAATAAATACATCTTAGTCGCTGTTGATTATGTGTCAAACTGGGTCGAAGCAGTAGCTTCCCCATTGAACGATGCGTCCGTCGTTATTAAGCTTTTTAAAAGCATCATCTTCCCGAGATTTGGAATTCCCCGAGTAGTCATAAGTGACGGTGGATCCCATTTCATTAACAAAATTTTTGAAGGACTACTCCGGAAGAACGGAGTGCACCATAGAGTTGCTACACCATACCACCCGCAGACGAGCGGGCAGGTAGAAATCTCAAATCGACAGATCAAAGAAATCTTAGAAAAGACTGTAGGAACATCTCGAAAGGATTGGTCTAGAAAATTGGACAACGCACTCTGGGCATACCGGACTGCGTTCAAAACTCTTTTAGGAACCACCCCTTTTCACCTACTGTATGGGAAATTATGTCACTTACCGGTCGAGCTGGAACACAAGGCAGCCTGGGATATTAAATAATTAAACTTCGATATCAAACCAGCTGCCGAAAGGAGGCTCATGCAGCTCAACGAGCTGGATAAGATTAGACATTTAGCTTATGAGAGTTCGAAGATATACAAGGAAAGGACGAAAGCATATCACGATTAAAAAAGTCATTTCCCGGCACTTTGAACCAAACGATCAAGTGCTGCTATATAACTCTCGGCTAACACTGTTCCTTAGAAAACTCCGATCTTGTTGGTCAGGTCCTTTCACTGTATTGAACATAAATCCTTATGGAGCCATTACACTTATAAATAATAAAGGAGACGGTCGGGAGCCTACTTGCCCCGATTTTCATACATTGCGGAGTTCCATTAGATGATGCTGAGATGGATGACCGGATCGTCTACATGGATGCAGCGCATCTCACGAGCACTCAGTGGCTCAAGGAAGACCGTGACTAGTGCTTTGGGGACGAGAACGGCCCGCACTTGGTGAGGCTGCCACTTCGTACTCACGGATTTCGACCATGGCCTTTCTAGCATTAAGTTCCGACCTGACCCATGCCTCCTCCGCGCCCCAGCTACCATGCCGCTACGCTACACGGTCCAGCGACCTGGAGGACCTCAGCCGCATCAGCCCGAGGCCGCACTCCCACCATTCCCACCTATGCCAGACATGTCTACACTCCCTGAGGAAGATTTCCAGCGCGTCGTAGTCGATGCTCTCACTGCCATCTGGGCCAGAGTATCGATATGTCGCTGTTCGAGCAGGAGGAGTGTGCAAGCCAGCTCATTGTTGGCAGCAGGATCATCACGCCAGCGACGAGGCACCTCCAGCGACGACACCACTGATGAGGACTAGTCCTCATATTTCTATCCCTATCGACTTATCTTTTCTTTTACATTCGTAATATTAGGATTTACTTTCGAAATTATTATTCTATGTTATGACTGGAGTTTATCTATTTTGCTGACCTTGCATGTGTTTGGATTGTCTAACAGAGCTAACCTCGCTGACTGATACTTATGGGTTAGATACACTGACACGATGCAGCTAGCACATAATTTTTCTGTCTTCGTGCTATCGATCGGCGACGATATCCTTACGTCGATCGACTGTGATGCGCTTATGTCGATCGATCGAGTGTCGTATATATCAATCTACACTCGAAATGGATGGGTACGAACATTTTTTTCTCATGTTTAACATTTTAAACTTAGTAGTTATTATTTATTTAACCAACCAATCATAGACTGAATATCACTGGGATATGGTATAATGTGCTTTTGTGATTAGGACTTTTTATATGTGGATTGCAATATTGTAGAGGTGATGATTCTAAGTTTTAAATCATGTGAATCCCTGCTGTTTCAAACCTCTTTCAGAGAGACTGCCATTTTGTTTTACTTGAGGATAAGCAAAAGGGTAAGTCTGGGGGGAGTTGATAGACCATGCATTTGACCAAATTTTATCTATGGTTTAAAAGTGTTTTAACTACTAATTATTATATTATAGAGTATATTTAGAATATTTATAGGATCAGGAGTGCTTTGGAGATAAGTGATGATTTTGGAGCATTTTGGAGATATTTGGAGCAAGCACCCGAGATGACCATCGAGCTCGACCATCGGTCGATAATGAAGAGGAAAACGATCGATGTTCATATCTTGACATCAATCGACAGCAAAGCGCGATGAAAGCCCGTTTGGTCACAGCCGACTTGAAGCCTAAGTCTTCACCAATTTACAAGATTACCCCGGACGAGTTTTAACCTAATTATATAAGCTTCGCCACCATGTTAGAGGCAAAGTGTGCTTTCTTGTTTTATTATTTTTCACAACAAGATTTTCTAGGATTTTGATAGATTGGAGAGAAGATCCAAAGTTATAATTTGTGATTGGAACTTCATTAATATCTTTTTACTATTCTAATGAAGTTTTCTTACCTAATTGATATTATGAACTGCTTAGCCATGTCTGAGTACTTCCATTGTTTGATTTTAGGGTTGAAATAGGTTAGGAGGGATTAGCCCCAACTATAAATTGCTGAGTTGTGGTAATTGACATTAGGATTGTTCATTAATGCATGTTTTCTGCCCCCATTTGATGGGCGAGAGTTAGTCCTGCGATTAGAGCCTCGTACTCGCTTTTGTTGTTGGTTGCTTTGAAGTTGCATCTCACGGCTCTTGAGGCCGTGTTCACTATCGGCGAGGTAAGCACTATTCCCACTCCAGCTCCTCTGACGTTGCTGGATCCATCAACATGCAGGATCCATTCTCTCTCTTCTTTGGTTTCGCCTCAGAGGCGTACTTCTTGCTCCAAAACTGGGAGTATTGCAGGGGAGAATTCGGCCACGAAGACCACTAGGACCTGTGAATTTATAGCTATGGCGGGTCAAAATATTACGTCGTACTCCCCTAGTTCCACAGCCCATTTGGCTAAACGTCCGGAGACTTCGGGTTTGTGGAGGACCAACTTTAGAGGGAAGGAGGTTGTAGAAACCCGTTAAAAAAAAAAGAGAATGGTCGAGTATCTTTGTGGTGGTCGAGTCGCGGGTGATAAGGATCGATCGAAAAGTTTTGAAGTACGAAGTGGCGAAGAAGTGATCGTGAGTTAACTATGAGTCGAAGAAGTTGCTCGACCATAGTTAGAAGATGCCTTAGATTGATCAGACAGACATTTTGGAAGAATAACATTTTTGGAAGCACGACGGTTTAGAAGCTCGACGTTTGTGAAGAATGACGTTTCTTCAGCACGAAGTTTTCCGCGAAACTTCGTATTAGCGGAATATTATTTTGAAGACATTGGAAGCATGACAGAATTAAGCAGGACGGAAAGGAAGCACGACGGGAAGCATGCACGACGGGATCGAAGCACGACGGAAAAACCCGAAATTAGACGAAAACTCTAATTTCGGTATTATGCAAGTCTTCGATGAAGCCGAAGGATCGGGAAATATTTACCGCCAAGGACTGAAATCAGGCCAATGGACCGAGAAGCTCGAGGTGACTTGTTGCATGGGTTCAGAACGTGGTGTCAACTGTCCACCAAGCTGAGTGTCTACAGAAGCTCGAGGTGTCGCTGTGCATGGAAGCTGCACATGCAGCTTGACATGTAGAAGCACGAGGTGGATCCACCAAGCACGAGGTGGATCGACCAAGCACGAGGTGTCTCCGCGCATGCAACCGAAGCATGCGTCCAGCCATGTGTGTGATGCTGTGGCGCCTTCCATGAGTTCCAGTCATGCAGCCTGACATCTGGGAGGAGTGCTGGCGTCCTGCATGTGTCCTGGACATGCAGCCAGCCATGTGGAGCACAAGGTGCCGCCACGCATGCGTCCGGAGCCATGCGAAGCGACACACAGGCTGCCACCAACCTGAATCTGATTGTGTGCTGTATTCTATAAATAGGCCACGACAGCTCATTTGAGGACATCCAGACCTGTTCAAAGCCAGTTAAAAACGTTAGAGAAAAGTACAAAAAGAAAGCAAGTGATTCCCAGCTATTTCGAGAGTTTTAGAGAGTTTTCGAGATCAGTTCTCTATTGATTTCGAGTCAGCGCCTAGGGAAGGTTCTGTCCAACTGAAGGTCAATCAAATGAAGATCAGCTCAGATGGAAATCAAGTCAACGTGGCCAGAGAGAAAGAGAGAGAGAAGCAAAGTGGTCAACTTAGAGTGTAGTCGATTCTCACCGAGAAGGCCAGTTCCGTCCAATCGGCGATTCTATACGATTGTGACGCGGAAGCTCTTTCCAAATGATTTCGTCCAGACCAGTCAGTTCCTTTGATGATCAAGTGGAGGTGATGCCCAGAGTTAGTTCAGTTCCACGGTTTCAGATCAGACGAAGTTCTGCTCGATACTCCGCCGGGAAGTCCGAAGAACTGTCTAGCAGCTAAAGGAGGTTCTGTACAGATCAGTCCGTCCAGACCGGTTAGTGTATTCATTATCAAGCCGAGGGTCTATCTAAGTCGAGATCAGTTCAGTCCAGTCCAGTCAAGACGTTCATCTTGGGTTTTGGCAAAGTCCTCTCCGATCAACCAGCTGCTTCTCGCCTAGAACACTGTGAGTTGGTTTGTTTGAGTTCCACTTGGAGCTTAGGTTAGATCGAGTTGCATATAGAGTAGAATGCTCACATTATTGAAAGGTAGAGTCCTTAGGGTTATTTTATTTATGAACCACACTCAGTTTAGCAAGGGCTAAGCTGAGATGAATGGAATTAAGACTGAGATAATAACCTGACTAGGGCTATGATGCATCATGTTTTATATTCTTCCGTGTTGATTTGGTTGAGTGCAGGTTCCCGTTATCTTTAAAGATAGTTTAATAGCAGGAGTCTGAACTATCTGGATAATGGTTTGATTTATTTGTTTAGTATTGATATTATTGTTTAGTTGTTAGTACTAAGGTCTTAGGCCATATAGGCCGGACTATTGGTACTATTTGTTTGTGTTGTAGAGTCGAGTGTCTGGTTAGTGTCTAGAACTTTATCATTACGTTAGGTTCTAGATTGAGTTTGTGTTGTGTGAGTGTGCTGACAGTATGTGCGTAACCCGCCCATACTAGGCTTGTTTGGGGTTGATTAGTGTTTCCTCGCCCTCGTATTCAGCGGGTTCAAGGAAACCCCTTATTCTCTGGATCGGGAAGACTCAGAGAGACGAGATCATGGCCTATGGCTGAGTGATTACACGACGGTGTAATGTGGCAGTGACCCGGAGGACTGTGGGCTGTCGCGCGGTAACCCGAAGGACAGTGGGCCGCGGTCGGTTGAAAGTTCCTTCTTCTGGCCTTTGTGGTAGGAAGATAGGATATTGCCGATAGAGAGGATGAACACTAAGTCACCATTTCCCGGGGTAGTGTATTGTGTTGTGTTAGAGTGTCGTAGGGGGTATGGAACCCTCGAGTTAATGTAGCACCGATATATGGTTTTACGAGTTAGATCGAGTCGTTGGTAGTTAGTATCTTATTATTGTTGTGATTTGCTTGCAGGTTCTGACATTAAGTCCTAAGTCTGGTTTAGGTACCGGATTAGACATGGTGTCTCTTTGATAATTATGGATTGGTTGTTGACTTGTTTTAATGCAGGTTCCCGTTACTTGAAGCTAGATCATGGCAGGAGGCCAAGTCTAACTTAGTAACGGTTTGCTTAGCCTTAGCTTTTATTGCATGCTAGGGCTAGATTGATTGTTATTTTGGGTTGTCTGGGTTAGAGTCTAGGTTGCAGGTAGAGGCCGCCAGCTCATTGAGTAAGATTAGGTTACTCATCCAACTCCATTGTCCTTTTTGCAGGTCGCTTTAGGTAAGGATGATCGGATAGCTTGTGCTGGATCATCCTTACCTAACGGGCCTGTTTTGGCCGTTTTTATCGTTTATCGGGATTGGCCGTTGGTGGCTTTGAATCCCCTTACCGCTTTACGCGGTTATTTATATGATGAATGTTTTCGTTTTCGAGTTTTCCTGAGTAGGTTTGAAGTAAATATGAGTTGTCGTCTCATATTTAATTCCGATGAGACGTTCAATCTGTTGGTTCGATCGTGATTTTCGTAAAAATTATTTATCTTTACGATTTTCGAGAACATTGAGATACGAACGGAGAGACATGGTTTAGGATCTCGTATCTTTTAGATATCATGCCTTGAGATGTTTGAGACCAGAGCGTTGGGTTTAGGGCAAGACCTAGGTTTACTTTCGGTTAAGGTTTATGCGGTGACTAGCGGCTATCGTTTTTCCTGTTGCGATTTCTTCCTGATTCGCACCGATTTAAAGTCCGCGATATGTTCTCGGCTTATATGACTTGTATGGTACGAATCGAGCATCTTCTCAGAATTATCTGGAAGTGCTAAACCAAAATTTTGGATTTTTGTTGTAGCGCGCTTTTGTCCTTGTGCTGGACGTTTTTAAAGATCAAAAGAGTGATCAAATTGCGTTTGTTTAAGACGGCTGGCGTGTTTGTCGGGGCCAATCGACGAACGGGGTGTAAGGTTTTGGTGGTCGCGTTCGGACAATTTGTTCGTATTATCTTCGAATTTTAACTTTGCGACGTCTCGCAGTTGTTTCGAGGATTATACGTGTATCTTTGTGCGTTTGAAGGATGATGATTTTTTTACGATTTTTGGGCCGGATGTGGCTGCAGACAAGAGTCTTAATGTTTCCAGGCGTGTCCTGAAAAATTTTTGTGTTTAACTGAAGCGTAAACGTTTTCCGATAAAAAGGACAACGTATATTGTAGTAAAAGTTTTTGAAGTTTCTTAAAAACTCGATTACAATAATGGCGATTTTTTAAGTGGGAGTATACGAGTATACGCACCCACTCCCCCCCTTTTTAGAAAGGGGGATAGCTGAACTCGTCTTTTGACGAGCTGCCTACGTACCCCTTTCGAGGATCAAGCCATCTCGTAGTTCTGTTTCATGCCGCGAGTGTTCTTACTCGGCGGTAGATGTCGTGATGTCCGCTTTGACCTTGTCGATCGTGGCTGGGTCAATGCTATTTTCCGGATGTTCCGGTTGAGTTGTAGCGTGGGCTTCAGACTTGTGTCGAGCTTCGACTTCCGATGCGTTTGCGTTGGTAGACGTTTTTAATTCGTTTTTTTCCCGGGGTGCTTTTGGCCGAAGATTGGTCTATCTTCGTACGCTTGCCGTTTACAGCTGCAGAAGTCGTGATTTGCCTTAACTTGTGCTCTGCGAGGAAGCATAGCCGCGACTGTTTTTGGCACCCCCAGATGGTCGCGACTCCGCTTGGGGTTGGGAATTTGAGACCCAGGTGGAAGGTTGACGGAACTGCATGCATGGCGTTGAGCCATGGGGTTCCCATGATCACGTTGTAGATAGCGGGATGATCGACCACCATGAACTCGACGATTTTCGTGATCTCCTTGGCCATGACTGGCAATTAAATCGATCCAAGAGTCATCGATACTTCGCCTGAAAAACCCGTGAGTGGTTTTGGCGTCGGAATTACTTCTCCGAGTTCGATGCTCATCCGTTTGAGAGTGTCGCGGAAGATTACGTTGACCGTGCTTTCCGTGTCGACGAGTACCCTTCCGACTTCTAAGTCTCGTATAACGAGATCTATGACGAGCGGGTCGCAGTGAGGTTGATCGATGCCGCCGGCCTCTTCCTTTGTGAAGGTGATCGAGCAATTATGGCCATCTCCTTGAGGAGACCATGTAGACCAATTTGCGCTCGACTCCGCCTTCCGTTGGTAAGCCTTGATGGCCGACACAGTGTCGCCGCAGTATTGTGATCCTCCGATGATCATATTGACTCTGCGGCGATTGTTATCGTTCCCTTTGTCGTCTGGCCTCCTGTCACGTTTATCCCCAGGCTGGTTTTGTTGAGGGGATTTTTCAGCGGACGGATTTCTGTCCGTCTTTGGAGGGCGATCAGAATCGAGGATCAGATCCTTGACGCTAGTTACTTCCGAGAGCTCTCCAGCGAGTAGCTTCGCGGCCAGTCTTGCTCCCAAGAATTTGCAGTTGGTTGTGGAATGTCCTCGGGATTGGTGGAACTCGCAGAAGGTGTTTTCGTCATACCCTTGATTGCGAGTCCATGTGTTTCCCGTGGTCCGACCCTGATCCGAGTTGATCGCATAGTTATGCGCCCCCTGGAGATCTTCCCCCTCGTGATGGACGTACTTGCCGTTACGAGAGTTCTTCTTTTTCCCTTTCGGGTCCACGTCTTTCGAGGATGGTGTTACCGCCTTATGTTTTTGCGATAAGACTTTAGTTTCCTCCTCTACTATGATGTAGTCCGTTGCTTTGTGGAGGGCGTCCTGGATCGTTCGTGGTTTGTCGAGAGTTATCCACTTTCTGAATTTCGACTTGTACCAGAGCGTCTTTCTCAGCGCGTCGATGGCCACTTTGTCGCTTATCCCACTGACCCTTGACATTATCAGCTTGAACCGACTGATAAACTCGTGGAGGGGTTCGTCTTCCCTCTGGGAGAGACTCCAGAGGTCAACATCGGAAGTTTCTCTGTATATGAATACAGAGTATTGCTTGAGAAATTCCGATGCGAGCTGTCGGAAACTCCCGATGGTGTTACGACGAAGGCGTGCGAACCATTCAAGTGCTGCTCCTTCCAGGTTTTCAACGAACAGGCGGCAGTAGCCGGCATCCTTTTCGCCGTCCTTCAGTCTAGCTCTTCCCATCGCGATGTGGAAAGCCTGAAGGTGCGCTTTTGGATCGGCCGTACCATCGTACTTCGGTACTTTGATTTTTCCCGGATCGGACACCCTCATGTCCGAAATGCGATTGGTAAAAGGGGTCTTCCGAGCTCCTTCCAACAGTCGATCGATTTCGGGGGCAGCACTAGTAGCATGATGGATTTGAGACTTTACGGCCCTCATTTCTGCCGCAGTCTTGGTGATGTAGTCGCGAAGATCGCGGATATCCGATGTCTCGTCGGTAGATTTCCGAGCCTGTCGGCGTTTACTGCGAGTGTGCTCGGTTTGTCTTTCAGCCAGCTCCTCCTGTTCGTTCCAATAGGCGATTTCTTCCTCTTCCGTCATTGGTTTTTCGAATGGGGAGCCTTCCCGAGCAGATCGGCTTCTGGTCCTTCTCGGATGTCTGTCGACGTCCTCGTCGGTGTCGTTGGAAACATCGCTAGGATCCAGGTCAATGTGTTCGGCTTCGTTATCCTCCGAGTCCTTTGCAGGGGGCGGAAGACTTTCAGGGTTCCCTTTTTCGATGGGAGATTTCTCGCTAGGGTTTTGACCCGAAGGTCGTTCCCGCGCGACTCCTGATCTGTCGAGTGGGGTAGTGAGTCGAGCCTCTTCCCGCGGATTTTTGTGGTTCCGCGGGGGCGGATTGCTTGGGTCCTTGCCGTTAAGGTTTCAACCTGTTGGGTCAAGGTATTCACGAGCTTATCCTGTTCTTCCGACCTTTTCTCATAGGTGGCGAACATCTTTTTAAACTCCTCAAGCGTCGCGGCGTTGGCTTGTGCGTTGGCCGCGGATACGTCCGCTACTGGAGTGTGGAGATCGGTGCCGCTGCCTCCGTTAAGAGGAGTTTGCACGTTATCCGCGTTGTTAGTTGACATGTCTGATCGAGAGTGATGTGGCTTTTGCGGTTAGATTGATCCAAACTGTGGGAACCGAAATTCGCACTGTCGATTTCCGTTTAAATAAGGAAACTAGGAAAACCCTAATTTCCCAGAGGACCCGGATATCTGCTAATTACCACACGTCAAGCAATCAGAACACGAGAATAACAACGATAAGAATAAGAAATCAAAAAAGAGAGCAAAGTAGATCTTATTCCGAATCTACGTATGATCGTTTACAACAAGGTATAAGCCTGGGCTCGAGAGCTGTCGGCGAGATTCCTAGTTCTAGCAACCCTAAGACGGTTAAACCTAATTGAGTCGAAGCTCGAAATAACAAAAACGGAAAATTGCCTAAATTGCTCTAAGTGCTAAGTTTGCTCTGAAAAGTCCTCTGCCATGCTCCTCGCCTAGGACTCCTTATATACTAGCTCCAAGGTCGGTTTACGCTTTTACTCTTCTGCCCTTAAGCCGTCATAGCATAAAAATGGAGATATTCCATTTTCCCGATCTTCCAATTATCTTCAAAACTTCCGTATTTATCCGCGGAAACTTGACATTTATCCTTCCTTGTGGACCAAGCGTAAACCGTGCTGCGGTTTACGGGCTTTTGGTTAAGAAATCGTAGGATGGGCCTCGAGTCATGTTTTAGATCCCTTTGGGCCGTCTTCCGACTCGACACGTTTACTACGAATTCTAAAGAACAAACTTTCCACGGTTTCTAATCCGCGAAGTTTGATCGATGAATTTGAATAGCGGAAAACATGGACTGAGCTTGCTACGGTCTTCGGGAGATAGCATTCGAAGGTTTGACGAGAATGCATGGATTGATGTCGGATTGATGTCGTATCGATGTTCGGAAGGGTTCAATCGCTACACAGCGACTGAACTTCGGCTCGAGCCCGGTTGCTACGTAGCGACCGAGCGGGACGAACGCTCGGTCGCTACGTAGCGACCGTGCTTTGGCTTGAGCTCGGTCGCTACGTAGCGACCGAGCTTTGGCTTGATCTCGGTCGCTACGTAGCGACCGAGCGGGACGATCGCTCGGTCGCTACGTAGCGACTGAGCTTCGGCTCGAGCTTGGTCGCTACGTAGTGACCGAGCGGGACGATCGCTCGGTCGCTACGTAACGACCGAGCAGGAGGATCGCTCGGTCGCTACGTAGCGACCGAGCGGGACGATCGCTGGGTCGCTACGTAGCGACCGAGCTTGGCCGAGCTCAGCCGTTACGTAGCGACCGAGCGGGACGATCGCTCGGTCGCTACGTAGCGACCGAGCTTTGGCTCGAGTTCGGTCGTTACGTAGCGACCGAGCTGGACGAGCACTCGGTTGCTACGTAGCGACCGAGCTTTGACTCAAGCTCGGTCGCTTCGTAGCGACCGAGCTTTGGCTCGGACTTGGTTGCTACGCAGCGACCGGACAGCGTGTATGCGAGGTAATTACGCAACGGTCGAGCTTGGTTAGTTTGGTTTGAATCTTCAAGGATACTTCTTCGTAAAAACTTCGTATTTGGCTATATTTTACGAAAGTTACATCTTCCTTTTTACTCTGTCTTTCGGAAATACGATCTCCGAGGATTTTCGGTTGGTAATTCCGTCGTAACCTTTTTTGACCCCAACAATCACATAAAACTTGACATGATTCGAAGAAAAGAGAAAACTGGTCGAACATCAACTTAGTTGTCGAACCGCGGGCGGTAAAGATCGATCGGCAAATTTCGAAGAACGAGGTGGTTGAAGAATTGTTTGCGAGGGAACAATGAGTCAAATAAGCTGATCGACCATAGTTAGAAGATGTCTTAGATTGATCAGACGAACGTTTTGGAAGCATAACATTTTTGGAAGCACAACGTTTCAGAAGCTCGACGTTTTCGAAGACCGACGTTTCTTCATCACGAAGTTCTCTCGGAAAATCTTCGTATCAGTAAAATATTATTCTGGACACATAATAAGTAGGAAGCAGGATGGGAATTAAGCAGGACAGGAAGCAAGCACGACGGGATCAAAGCACGACGGGAAAACCCGAAATCGGGCAAAAACCTTAATTTCTGTATTATGAAATTTTTCGAGGAAGCTGGAGACTTGAGAAATATTTTTCATCAAGGTCAGAAATATTTTGGAGTCTGTTAAGAATATTTAGCTCATCAGAACGGGAGCGGAAAAATATTCGGGATTGATCGCGGGTCGAAAATATGCCGGAAGGGTCAAAAATCGCGTAAACCGACCAAGAAGCTCGAGGTGTCTCTATGCATATGGCCAGGACGTTCTGTCTAGCATATCAGCAGCTGAGTGTCAACAAAATTAGGAGGTGTAGACGTGCATGGGTGCTGGACAAGTCGTAGCTAGAGGTGTCGCAATAGCTGCGATCTGCACATGCGAACCGACATGCAGAGGCCGGTGTGTCGCAACGCATGCACTCTAGCCATGCAGCAAGCCATCTGGACGTGGTACTGTCTTCTGGCATGTAAAGGAAGCATGCATCAGGGCATGTGGACGCCCGTGTGTCGCAACGCATGCGACCGGAAGGATGCGGGACGACAACACAGCCGCTTGGGTGGCACCGTCTGACTCGCTGGCGAGTTCTATATAAACCCTTCACCCCCTGCTCATTTTCATTGATCCATCACACACAAAAGACACTTAAAGACGTGGCTAGTGAGAAAAAGAGAAAGAAAAAGAAGTTTTAGAAGAAAAGTTCTTTCGGAAGACCGAGATATCACCGAGAAGAGAAGTTCTGCCCGATCAAAGAATTTCTGCAATCTCTAAGCAGAAGCTCTGTCCAAACCATTTCGTCCAAGCCTTTCCTTTGGTGATCAAGTAGAGGTGCTTCTCAGATTAGTTCAGATCAGTCGAAGCTTTGAAACCGATACGCTACCCGGAAGTCCGAATATCGACCAGAAGCTAAGGGAGGTTCTGTTCAAGTTCTGATCAGTCCAGTCCAGCCCGTCCAAGATGTCAGCATTGGGTTTTGGCTAAGCTCTCTCTCCGACCAACAAGCTGCTAGAACACTGTGAGTTGGTTTGTTTGAGTTCCACTTGGAACTTAGGGAAGATCGAGTATTCATATAGAGTAGAATGCTCACACTGTTGCATGATAGAGTCCTTAGGGTTATTTATTAAACCGGACTCAGTTTAGCACGGGCTATGCTGAGATGAAATGGAATTAAGACTGAGATAATAACCTGACTAGGACTAAGATCATCGATTATAGTTGAATTAAGATTGAGATGAGATGCATGTCTTGATTATTTACTACTTGGTTGATTAGTTATGGATTAGACATGCCTTAGTGATGATTGCTTGGTAGTGATTATTGTTTGTGCAGGGATTATGGTAATGTTGTTGTCTAGGGGATCTTTGGCCATATAGGCCGATCTCCTGGTTGTGATGTTGATACTACGGGTCCTATGCCATATAAGCTGGACTACGAGTATTGGTTGATATTGTCGTAGACTCCTATATATTGTTTAGTTTTGGGTTGGAGTCTTGTCCCTTAGGTATTTCCTAGGGATAATTGTGTCGAGTGTGTGTTGCCGACAGCAGGTGCGAAACCCGCCCATGCTAGGCATGTTGAGGGGTGATTAGTGTTTCCTCACCCTCGTACCCAGCGGGTTCAAGGAAACCACTTATTCGCTGGATCGGGAAGACTCAGACGAACGGGGTCATGTCCTATGGCTGAGTATTACACGACGGTGTAATGTGGCAGTGACCCGAAGGACTGTGGGCTGTCGCGCGGTGACCCGAAGGACTGTGGGCCGCGGTCGGTTGAAAGTTCCTTCTTCTGGCCTTTGTGGTAGGGGAATAGGATATTGCCGATAGAGAAGATGAACACGATGTCACCAGGGTCCGAGTTAGAGTGTTATGTCGTGACGAGTAGTCTTATTTGTGTTGGGGGTTGTGGAACCCTCGAGTCAGTGTTAGCACCGAGATATGGTGTTGTCTTTAATCGAGTCTTGATTGTTAGACTTGTAAGGGATCCGTTTTAGTAGTTGGCCGTGTGGCCAAGGATTGTTATTAGATTAAAGTTGAGCATACCTTAGTCGGTGTGTTTTCGGATTAGCCTTAAGCTTTGTTTATTGCGCTTAGGCTAAGTTGATTGTTATTTTGGGGTTGTCGGGGCTAGCTACTAGGTTTTGGGTAGAGGTAGCATGTTCACTGAGGGACCTTACGTTACTCACCCAACTCTCGTTGTCCTTTTTGCAGGAAACCAGGTTGTAGAGGATTGGACGCATAGGCCACCGGAGTAGATTTGCAGTGCATTTGGCTACGGTTTAATTCTTAAAACATTTTATGTTTCCGTTGCGTTTTATTTGGATTTGGGATCCCTAAAATATTTAAATGTTCTTAAAAGACATAGAATTGAATTTAAAAATCAACGGGTCCAATATGATATTGGTTTAGTCCGAACCAACACAACGTTATGTCTTGGTACGGGTTGAGAAGTCTTAGGCCTCGATCTAACGGAACCGTTAACTTCGGGTGTAGGTTGCAAATCCTTAAGCCTTGAGTTAGCGGGACGTGTTAGTAGACGAACTGGTCTAGGTCGTAGAGTAAATTTTATGACTGGCCGAATTGTCCTTAGCCCGTCATGTAGCGCTTCCGGACCATGGTGTTGGGTTGGACGGTCAGTCATGTTCTTGTTTGATTGTTGGCTGGCCGGTTGGCCTTTCATCTCTAACCCTTGGTGTGGGTCATCCGTCGGTCATGATCTTGTTTGATTGTTGGCCGGTGGGCCGACCTATGTCTAGGATGGTTCGGGGGTATTATAGAGCATGGTTACGATTATGCTCACTTGTTCCCGTGTTTTCAAACGTTTTCAATAATTTTCGAGTCAAAAGGAGTCGCCAATGCACTCTCTAGGAAATCCGGTCATGTCCAATCGTTGGGAAGGGGTTTGTTAGATTATATTATTAGAATTTCGTCTAACCCATATATATTTTTGTAACTTTGATTCCACAGGTTGTTGCACTAGAGTGGTAGGGTGGATATTTGGAGTTTTGGAGGATTTCGACGTTTTGCCTAGCGCTACATTGGCAGACCTGTTCGCGCCCCATGATTTTGATCAGGTCGTTCCCGAGATGATCCCGACACCTATCATCATTCTGATGATGAGTCAGACGATATGGCAGTTCCAACACCTATTATTATCATTTTGGATGATGACACCGAGTCAGATGATGATGTTCTGGAGATACCTTCAGTAGCGCCACCGAGCCCTATCACTATTTGGTCTATGGGCACTACAGGACGAGACACCTAGCTATGATCCTGCTGAGGATCATGGTCCTTCTCCTCCGACGCCAGAGATAGGGATGCCATCTTGGTCCCCACCTTTAGAGGCATTTGAGCTACTCATCTTCCCTATGTCACTGGGATTACCCGATCCCACTTATATACCGATGACTGATGAGCAGTACGAGCTTGAAACAGGATGGCTGACACTCTTTTATCAGCCTATGGAGTCTATTGGAGACAGTGAGGACGACCCAGACATGATGATTACCGATGACCCTTTTACTCAGCCGATCGAGTTACCCCACTATCAGCCTATCTTTGAGACCGGAGAGCCTTCCAGCTTTCCACATGCGGAGGACGCTACGATGGAGTTACCATTCCCGGAGATCATATAAGAAATTGTAGAGCCTTCCAGCTTTCCATATATGGAGACAGCCACGACAGAGTTACCATTACCCCAGACTACTGGCGAGACCGGAGGACCATCGAGTTTTCCAGCTTATGCTCCCGGAGGATCGACTTATTTTGGAGAACCTTATGCTACTCAGTCCTTTCCTTATGGAAAAGGTAGCGAGATGTTCACTGGTGCCAAAGATGGAAATGTGGATCCTCACGGACACCCATATCATACTACGACTTATCTTGGAGGATCTGATCTATACCCGAGGTGTTTTGTTTGCGGAGCGATGGGGCATTTGACTGCTGTTTGTCCGAGATATGTGGAGTTGCTCGAGATACCCTACCTACCATGTGCACGACCTGCTGGTGGATCGACGGAGTAGGGGCGCTGCCCCAACTGCGCTATGTTACTTTATATATGGCGTCCTTAGACGCTTAGGGCGGGTAAGTTTGGGTACTAACTTTTTGTTGTGATATAGCGGTGTATAGACTTTTGTTGTGCTATGTGACAGGCTATGTCCCTTTTGTTGTATGATATACCATCAGTAGTTATAAAGGATGTTTTTCTGTCAAGTATATGTATATTTGATGGAAGGATATGCTTTGTAGTGAAAATGGTTATCAGTTTGCGTAATCTATTTAGTAATTATGTGACCATATTATTTAAGTATGCATGTTCTTGTTTGATGTTGCATATTTGAGTTATGTGGTTTGCAAAATGAAAAATGGAGATCGCTTGGACATATGGTCTAACATAACATTTACAATGGTTGAAATATCACACAAATTGTTAGTATCCTTGGAACCTTAGAATTTTAGACCGCCTTTTTAAGATTAGGTGGTGGAATCTAGAATGCCTGGATAGAATTGTTAGGTTGCTGGTTAACTTTGCAAGTTAGGTTGCTTGGTTAGTATTGCGATTAGTTAGCCTTGCGATAAGTTATTTGGCTAGTAGATTGTTTGTGTAGTGATTGGCTAACTTGCATATGAAGTGTTCTGTTAAGTTGCAGCTTGTAAGTGTGTTTGTTGATCGAGACTTTAAGGAATGAAAACCTTAAAGTAAAGAGAGTTCAAGGCCAAAAACCCAAAACCCGAAGAGAAAGAGGAAAGGAAGATTCAGAGACTGGACCGTGGTATGGACTGGACAATGGACAGAGACAAGGCTTCACTTCATCAGTATTTGAGGAAGGAGAGTTGAGAAGAGGAGTTGAGTGATAAGGTTCATGGATGATATTATCGAAAGAATAATATAATGTCATCGGAAATAAGGATGCTATGGCCGAGTTAGAGAAGATGATCCAGCGATCATTCAGCTGAAGAGTTACGAAGGTAGTTGTGGAGACCTTGAGGAGGACACTCAAGGAACATTGGTAGACAGCGTAAAGAGATGATGGAGACAAGTAGATGATGGATGAGCCATATGAATTCGAAAGCAAAAGAAAAAAAAAGGGTTGACCAAGAAGAATTCTTGGAGAAGCATCAAGATGGAGCGAGTCTAAAATTTCAAGTGTCTATGGAAACCCAAAGACACCAAAAGAAAGGCGAGCTGACGGTGAAGCACATTTTATGACCGAGACCACAAGACGGAGTCGTTCAAGAAGAGATCACCATCACAACATATCAAGGAGGAGTGTGCCCTGAAGCTGAGCATTTACGCAACAAGCATTCGAGGATGAATTCTATTAAGGGGGGGGGGAGAATGTGATAACCCGCCCTTTGGGATAAAAAAAATAATAATAATATAATATGAATCTGGAGCCGAGCATTTGGGAGTCTAAGTATCAGGAGGAATGTTGAGTTTTGATCACATAAAACTTGACATGATTCGAAGAAAAGAGAAGACTGGTCGAACATCAACTTAGTGGTCGAACCGCGGGCGGTAAAGATCGATCGGCAAATTTCGAAGAACGAGGTGGTCGAAGAATTGTTTGCGAGGGAACTATGAGTCGTATAAGCTGCTCAGGTATCTGCCATCCCTTCTGCCTTCTTGATCGGCCGGTTCAGGTATCTGCCCCGATTTCAATTTACGGAGTCCGTGGCTGGTCTTTGAGAGGGTTTCTCTTCTCGCTCGGTTCGGCTAGTCTGATCGTCTTGGGATCTTATTTCTGTTGCGCCTTAGCACGGCTGGCGACATATTTCTCCCATTTTACGTGCTCCCAGGCTCGAGATAGGACATCTTCCATAGTTTTGAACTGGTATTTCGTTAACTCCTTATAGAGGTCTCCGTCGGGGAGCAGGCCTCTCTTGAAGGCAGAGATAGCAATGGGGATACTGCATTCTGGAATAGTCACCTTCTCTTTATTGAAGCGGGCTATGTTGCCTCATAGGGGTTCCGCCCGGTGCTGGAGGATTCGTAGAGGCTATCAGATGTTTTCTCCAGGTCCCTGCTATAACACCCCCGAACCGTCCTAGACATAGGTCGGCCCACCAGCCAACAATCAAACAAGAACATGACCGACGGATGACCCACACCAAGGGTTAGAGATGAAAGGCCAACCGGCCAGCCAACAATCAAACAAGAACATGACTGACCGTCCAACACAAATAAGACTACTCGTAACGACATAACACTCTAACTCGGACCCTGGTGACATCGTGTTCATCTTCTCTCTCGGCAATATCCTATCCCCCTACCACAAAGGCCAGAAGAAGGAACTTTCAACCGACCGCGGCCCACAGTCCTTCGGGTCACCGCGCGACAGCCCACAGTCCTTCGGGTCACTGCCACATTACACCGTCGTGTAATACTCAGCCATAGGACATGACCCCGTTCGTCTGAGTCTTCCCAATCCAGCGAATAAGGGGTTTCCTTGAACCCGTTGGGTACGAGGGTGAGGAAACACTAATCACCCCTCAACATGCCTAGCATGGGCGGGTTTCACACCTGCTGTCGGCAACACACACTTGACACAATTATCCCTAGGAAAGACCTAAGGGACAAGACTCCAACCCAAAACTAAACAATATATAGGAGTCTACGACAATATCAACCAATACTCGTAGTCCAGCCTATATGGCATAGGACCCGTAGTATAAACATCACAACCAGGAGATCGGCCTATATGGCCAAAGATCCCCTAGACAACAACATTACCATAATCCCTGCACAAACAATAATCACTACCAAGCAATCATCACTAAGGCATGTCTAATCCATAACTAATCAACCAAGTAGTAAATAATCAAGACATGCATCTCATCTCAATCTCAATTCAACTATTATCGATCATCTTAGTCCTAGTCAGGTTATTATCTCAGTCTTAATTCCATTTCATCTCAGCATAGCCCGTGCTAAACTGAGTCCGGTTTAATAAATAACCCTAAGGACTCTATCATGCAACAGTGTGAGCATTCTACTCTATATGAATACTCGATCTTCCTTAAGTTCCAAGTGGAACTCAAACAAACCAACTCATAGTGTTCTAGCAGCTTGTTGGTCGGAGAGAGAGCTTAGCCAAAACCCAATGCTGACATCTTGGACGGGCTGGACTGCACTGATCAGAACTTGGACAGAACCTCCCTTAGCTTCTGATCGATATTCGGACTTCCGGGTAGCGTATCGGCTTCAAAGCTTCAACTGATCTGAACTAATCTGAGCAGCACCTCTACTTGATCACCAAAGGAAAGGCTTGGACGAAATGGTTTGGACAGAGCTTCTGCTTAGAGATTGCAGAAATTCTTTTATCGGGCAGAACTTTTCTTCTCGGTGATATCTCGGTCTTCCGAAAGAACTTTTCTTCTAAAACTTCTTTTTCTTTCTCTTTCTCTCACTAGCCACGTCTTTAAGTGTCTTTGGTGTGTGATGGATCAATGAAAATGAGCAGGGGATGAAGGGTTTATATAGAACTCGCCAGCGAGTCAGACGGTGCCACCCAAGCGGCTGTGTGTCATCCCGCATGATTTCGGTCGCATGCGTTGCGACACATGGGCGTCCACATGCCCTGATGCATGCTTCCTTTACATGCCAGAAGACATCACCACGTCCAGATGGCTTGCTGCATGGCTGGAGTGCATGCGTTGTGACACACCGGCCTCTGCATGTCGGTTCGCATGTGCATATCGCAGGTATTGCGACACCTCGAGCAACGACTTGTCAAGCTGCATGTTCAGCAAGCATTCACGTCTACACCACCTCCTTTTGTTGACACTCAGCTGGTGATATGCTAGACAGAACGTCCTGGCCATATGCATAGATACACCTCGAGCTTCTTGGTCGGTTTACGCGATTTTTGACCCTTCCGACATATTTTCGACCCGCGATCAATCCCGAATATTTTTTCGCTCCCGTTCTGATGAGCAAAATATTCTTAATAGACTCCAAAATATTTCTGACCTTGAAGAAAAATATTTCCCGAGTCTCCAGCTTCCTCGAAAAATTTCATAATACCGAAATTAGGGTTTTTGCCCAATTTCGGGTTTTCCCGTCGTGCTTCGATCCCGTCGTACTTGCTTCCCATCCTGCTTAATTCCCATCCTGCTTCCAACTTATTATGTCTCCAGAATAATATTTTACTGATACGAAGATTTTCCGAGAAAACTTCGTGATGAAGAAACGTCGGTCTTCGAAAACGTCGAGCTTCTGAAACGTCGTGCTTCCATAAATGTTATGCTTCCAAAACGTTCATCTGATCAATCTAAGACATCTTATAACTATGGTAGAGCAGCTTATACGACTCATAGTTCCCTCGCAAACAATTCTTCGACCACCTCGTTCTTCGAAATTTGCCGATCGATCTTTACCGCCCGCGGTTCGACCACTAAGTTGATGTTCGACCAGTCTTCTCTTTTCTTCGAATCATGTCAAGTTTTATGTGATCAAAACTCAACATTCCTCCTGATACTTAGACTCCCAAATGCTCGGCTCCAGATTCATATTATATTATTATTATTTTTTTTTATCCCGAAGGGCGGGTTATCACATTCTCCCCCCCCCCCCTTAATAGAATTCATCCTCGAATGCTTGTTGCGTAAATGCTCAGCTTCAGGGCACACTCCTCCTTGATATGTTGTGATGGTGATCTCTTCTTGAACGACTCCGTCTTGTGGTCTCGGTCATAAAATGTGCTTCACCGTCAGCTCGCCTTTCTTTTGGTGTCTTTGGGTTTCCATAGACACTTGAAATTTTAGACTCGCTCCATCTTGATGCTTCTCCAAGAATTCTTCTTGGTCAACCCTTTTTTTTTCTTTTGCTTTCGAATTCCTATGGCTCATCCATCATCTACTTGTCTCCATCATCTCTTTACGCTGTCTACCAATGTTCCTTGAGTGTCCTCCTCAAGGTCTCCACAACTACCTTCGTAACTCTTCAGCTGAATGATCGCTGGATCATCTTCTCTAACTCGGCCATAGCATCCTTATTTCCGATGACATTATATTATTCTTTCGATAATATCATCCATGAACCTTATCACTCAACTCCTCTTCTCAACTCTCCTTCCTCAAATACTGATGAAGTGAAGCCTTGTCTCTGTCCATTGTCCAGTCCATACCACGGTCCAGTCTCTGAATCTTCCTTTCCTCTTTCTCTTCGGGTTTTGGGTTTTTGGCCTTGAACTCTCTTTACTTTAAGGTTTTCATTCCTTAAAGTCTCGATCAACAAACACACTTACAAGCTGCAACTTAACAGAACACTTCATATGCAAGTTAGCCAATCACTACACAAACAATCTACTAGCCAAATAACTTATCGCAAGGCTAACTAATCGCAATACTAACCAAGCAACCTAACTTGCAAAGTTAACCAGCAACCTAACAATTCTATCCAGGCATTCTAGATTCCACCACCTAATCTTAAAAAGGCGGTCTAAAATTCTAAGGTTCCAAGGATACTAACAATTTGTGTGATATTTCAACCATTGTAAATGTTATGTTAGACCATATGTCCAAGCGATCTCCATTTTTCATTTTGCAAACCACATAACTCAAATATGCAACATCAAACAAGAACATGCATACTTAAATAATATGGTCACATAATTACTAAATAGATTACGCAAACTGATAACCATTTTCACTACAAAGCATATCCTTCCATCAAATATACATATACTTGACAGAAAAACATCCTTTATAACTACTGATGGTATATCATACAACAAAAGGGACATAGCCTGTCACATAGCACAACAAAAGTCTATACACCGCTATATCACAACAAAAAGTTAGTACCCAAACTTACCCGCCCTAAGCGTCTAAGGACGCCATATATAAAGTAACATAGCGCAGTTGGGGCAGCGCCCCTACTCCGTCGATCCACCAGCAGGTCGTGCACATGGTAGGTAGGGTATCTCGAGCAACTCCACATATCTCGGACAAACAGCAGTCAAATGCCCCATCGCTCCGCAAACAAAACACCTCGGGTATAGATCAGATCCTCCAAGATAAGTCGTAGTATGATATGGGTGTCCGTGAGGATCCACATTTCCATCTTTGGCACCAGTGAACATCTCGCTACCTTTTCCATAAGGAAAGGACTGAGTAGCATAAGGTTCTCCAAAATAAGTCGATCCTCCGGGAGCATAAGCTGGAAAACTCGATGGTCCTCCGGTCTCGCCAGTAGTCTGGGGTAATGGTAACTCTGTCGTGGCTGTCTCCATATATGGAAAGCTGGAAGGCTCTACAATGTCTTATATGATCTCCGGGAATGGTAACTCCATCGTAGCGTCCTCCGCATGTGGAAAGCTGGAAGGCTCTCCGGTCTCAAAGATAGGCTGATAGTGGGGTAACTCGATCGGCTGAGTAAAAGGGTCATCGGTAATCATCATGTCTGGGTCGTCCTCACTGTCTCCAATAGACTCCATAGGCTGATAAAAGAGTGTCAGCCATCCTGTTTCAAGCTCGTACTGCTCATCAGTCATCGGTATATAAGTGGGATCGGGTAATCCCGGTGACATAGGGAAGATGAGTAGCTCAAATGCCTCTAAAGGTGGGGACCAAGATGGCATCCCTATCTCTGGCGTCGGAGGAGAAGGACCATGATCCTCAGCAGGATCATAGCTAGGTGTCTCGTCCTGTAGTGCCCATAGACCAAATAGTGATAGGGCTCGGTGGCGCTACTGAAGGTATCTCCAGAACATCATCATCTGACTCGGTGTCATCATCCAAAATGATAATAATAGGTGTTGGAACTGCCACATCGTCTGACTCATCATCAGAAATGATGATAGGTGTCGGGATCATCTCGGGAACGACCTGATCAAAATCATGGGGCGCGAACAGGTCTGCCAATGTAGCGCTAGGCAAAACGTCGAAATCCTCCAAAACTCCAAATATCCACCCTACCACTCTAGTGCAACAACCTGTGGAATCAAAGTTACAAAAATATATATGGGTTAGACGAAATTCTAATAATATAATCTAACAAACCCCTTCCCAACGATTGGACATGACCGGATTTCCTAGAGAGTGCATTGGCGACTCCTTTTGACTCGAAAATTATTGAAAACGTTTGAAAACACGGGAACAAGTGAGCATAATCGTAACCATGCTCTATAATACCCCCGAACCATCCTAGACATAGGTCGGCCCACCGGCCAACAATCAAACAAGATCATGACCGACGGATGACCCACACCAAGGGTTAGAGATGAAAGGCCAACCGGCCAGCCAACAATCAAACAAGAACATGACTGACCGTCCAACCCAACACCATGGTCCGGAAGCGCTACATGACGGGCTAAGGACAATTCGGCCAGTCATAAAATTTACTCTACGACCTAGACCAGTTCGTCTACTAACACGTCCCGCTAACTCAAGGCTTAAGGATTTGCAACCTACACCCGAAGTTAACGGTTCCGTTAGATCGAGGCCTAAGACTTCTCAACCCGTACCAAGACATAACGTTGTGTTGGTTCGGACTAAACCAATATCATATTGGACCCGTTGATTTTTAAATTCAATTCTATGTCTTTTAAGAACATTTAAATATTTTAGGGATCCCAAATCCAAATAAAACGCAACGGAAACATAAAATGTTTTAAGAATTAAACCGTAGCCAAATGCACTGCAAATCTACTCCGGTGGCCTATGCGTCCAATCCTCTACAACCTGGTTTCCTGCAAAAAGGACAACGAGAGTTGGGTGAGTAACGTAAGGTCCCTCAGTGAACATGCTACCTCTACCCAAAACCTAGTAGCTAGCCCCGACAACCCCAAAATAACAATCAACTTAGCCTAAGCGCAATAAACAAAGCTTAAGGCTAATCCGAAAACACACCGACTAAGGTATGCTCAACTTTAATCTAATAACAATCCTTGGCCACACGGCCAACTACTAAAACGGATCCCTTACAAGTCTAACAATCAAGACTCGATTAAAGACAACACCATATCTCGGTGCTAACACTGACTCGAGGGTTCCACAACCCCCAACACAAATAAGACTACTCGTCACGACATAACACTCTAACTCGGACCCTGGTGACATCGTGTTCATCTTCTCTATCGGCAATATCCTATTCCCCTACCACAAAGGCCAGAAGAAGGAACTTTCAACCGACCGCGGCCCACAGTCCTTCGGGTCACCGCGCGACAGCCCACAGTCCTTCGGGTCACTGCCACATTACACCGTCGTGTAATACTCAGCCATAGGACATGACCCCGTTCGTCTGAGTCTTCCCGATCCAGCGAATAAGTGGTTTCCTTGAACCCGCTGGGTACGAGGGTGAGGAAACACTAATCACCCCTCAACATGCCTAGCATGGGCGGGTTTCGCACCTGCTGTCGGCAACACACACTCGACACAATTATCCCTAGGAAATACCTAAGGGACAAGACTCCAACCCAAAACTAAACAATATATAGGAGTCTACGACAATATCAACCAATACTCGTAGTCCAGCTTATATGGCATAGGACCCGTAGTATCAACATCACAACCAGGAGATCGGCCTATATGGCCAAAGATCCCCTAGACAACAACATTACCATAATCCCTGCACAAACAATAATCACTACCAAGCAATCATCACTAAGGCATGTCTAATCCATAACTAATCAACCAAGTAGTAAATAATCAAGACATGCATCTCATCTCAATCTTAATTCAACTATAATCGATGATCTTAGTCCTAGTCAGGTTATTATCTCAGTCTTAATTCCATTTCATCTCAGCATAGCCCGTGCTAAACTGAGTCCGGTTTAATAAATAACCCTAAGGACTCTATCATGCAACAGTGTGAGCATTCTACTCTATATGAATACTCGATCTTCCCTAAGTTCCAAGTGGAACTCAAACAAACCAACTCACAGTGTTCTAGCAGCTTGTTGGTCGGAGAGAGAGCTTAGCCAAAACCCAATGCTGACATCTTGGACGGGCTGGACTGGACTGATCAGAACTTGAACAGAACCTCCCTTAGCTTCTGGTCGATATTCGGACTTCCGGGTAGCGTATCGGTTTCAAAGCTTCGACTGATCTGAACTAATCTGAGAAGCACCTCTACTTGATCACCAAAGGAAAGGCTTGGACGAAATGGTTTGGACAGAGCTTCTGCTTAGAGATTGCAGAAATTCTTTGATCGGGCAGAACTTCTCTTCTCGGTGATATCTCGGTCTTCCGAAAGAACTTTTCTTCTAAAACTTCTTTTTCTTTCTCTTTTTCTCACTAGCCACGTCTTTAAGTGTCTTTTGTGTGTGATGGATCAATGAAAATGAGCAGGGGGTGAAGGGTTTATATAGAACTCGCCAGCGAGTCAGACGGTGCCACCCAAGCGGCTGTGTTGTCGTCCCGCATCCTTCCGGTCGCATGCGTTGCGACACACGGGCGTCCACATGCCCTGATGCATGCTTCCTTTACATGCCAGAAGACAGTACCACGTCCAGATGGCTTGCTGCATGGCTAGAGTGCATGCGTTGCGACACACCGGCCTCTGCATGTCGGTTCGCATGTGCAGATCGCAGCTATTGCGACACCTCTAGCTACGACTTGTCCAGCACCCATGCACGTCTACACCTCCTAATTTTGTTGACACTCAGCTGCTGATATGCTAGACAGAACGTCCTGGCCATATGCATAGAGACACCTCGAGCTTCTTGGTCGGTTTACGCGATTTTTGACCCTTCCGGCATATTTTCGACCCGCGATCAATCCCGAATATTTTTCCGCTCCCGTTCTGATGAGCTAAATATTCTTAACAGACTCCAAAATATTTCTGACCTTGATGAAAAATATTTCTCAAGTCTCCAGCTTCCTCGAAAAATTTCATAATACAGAAATTAAGGTTTTTGCCCGATTTCGGGTTTTCCCGTCGTGCTTTGATCCCGTCGTGCTTGCTTCCTGTCCTGCTTAATTCCCATCCTGCTTCCTACTTATTATGTGTCCAGAATAATATTTTACTGATACGAAGATTTTCCGAGAGAACTTCGTGATGAAGAAACGTCGGTCTTCGAAAACGTCGAGCTTCTGAAACGTTGTGCTTCCAAAAATGTTATGCTTCCAAAACGTTCGTCTGATCAATCTAAGACATCTTCTAACTATGGTCGATCAGCTTATTTGACTCATTGTTCCCTCGCAAACAATTCTTCAACCACCTCGTTCTTCGAAATTTGCCGATCGATCTTTACCGCCCGCGGTTCGACAACTAAGTTGATGTTCGACCAGTTTTCTCTTTTCTTCGAATCATGTCAAGTTTTATGTGATTGTTGGGGTCAAAAAAGGTTACGACGGAATTACCAACCGAAAATCCTCGGAGATCGTATTTCCGAAAGACAGAGTAAAAAGGAAGATGTAACTTTCGTAAAATATAGCCAAATACGAAGTTTTTACGAAGAAGTATCCTTGAAGATTCAAACCAAACTAACCAAGCTCGACCGTTGCGTAATTACCTCGCATACACGCTGTCCGGTCGCTGCGTAGCAACCAAGTCCGAGCCAAAGCTCGGTCGCTACGAAGCGACCGAGCTTGAGTCAAAGCTCGGTCGCTACGTAGCAACCGAGTGCTCGTCCAGCTCGGTCGCTACGTAACGACCGAACTCGAGCCAAAGCTCGGTCGCTACGTAGCGACCGAGCGATCGTCCCGCTCGGTCGCTACGTAACGGCTGAGCTCGGCCAAGCTCGGTCGCTACGTAGCGACCCAGCGATCGTCCCGCTCGGTCGCTACGTAGCGACCGAGCGATCCTCCTGCTCGGTCGTTACGTAGCGACCGAGCGATCGTCCCGCTCGGTCACTACGTAGCGACCAAGCTCGAGCCGAAGCTCAGTCGCTACGTAGCGACCGAGCGATCGTCCCGCTCGGTCGCTACGTAGCGACCGAGCGATCGTCCTGCTCGGTCGTTACGTAGCGCCCGAGCGATCGTCCCGCTCGGTCACTACGTAGCGACCGAGCTCGAGCCGAAGCTCAGTCGCTACGTAGCGACCGAGCGATCGTCCCGCTCGGTCGCTACGTAGCGACCGAGATCAAGCCAAAGCTCGGTCGCTACGTAGCAACCGGGCTCGAGCCGAAGTTCAGTCGCTGTGTAGCGATTGAACCCTTCCGAACATTGATACGACATCAATCCGACATCAATCCATGCATTCTCGTCAAACATTCGAATGCTATCTCCCGAAGACCGTAGCAAGCTCAGTCCATGTTTTCCGCTATTCAAATTCATCGATCAAACTTCGCGGATTAGAAACCGCGGAAAGTTTGTTCTTTAGCAAAAAGAATTCGTAGTAAACGTGTCGAGTCGGAAGACGGCCCAAAGGGATCTAAAACATGACTCGAGGCCCATCCTACGATTTCTTAACCAAAAGCCCGTAAACCGCAGCACGGTTTACGCTTGGTCCACAAGGAAGGATAAATGTCAAGTTTCCGCGGATAAATACGGAAGTTTTGAAGATAATTGGAAGATCGGGAAAATGGAATATCTCCATTTTTATGCTATGACGGCTTAAGGGCAGAAGAGTAAAAGCGTAAACCGACCTTGGAGCTAGTATATAAGGAGTCCTAGGCGAGGAGCATGGCAGAGGACTTTTCAGAGCAAACTTAGCACTTAGAGCAATTTAGGCAATTTTCCGTTTTTGTTATTTCGAGCTTCGACTCAATTAGGTTTAACCGTCTTAGGGTTGCTAGAACTAGGAATCTCGCCGACAGCTCTCGAGCCCAGGCTTATACCTTGTTGTAAACGATCATACGTAGATTCGGAATAAGATCTACTTTGCTCTCTTTTTTGATTTCTTATTCTTATCGTTGTTATTCTCGTGTTCTGATTGCTTGACGTGTGGTAATTAGCAGATATCCGGGTCCTCTGGGAAATTAGGGTTTTCCTAGTTTCCTTATTTAAACGGAAATCGACAGTGCGAATTTCGGTTCCCACAGTTTGGATCAATCTAACCGCAAAAGCCACATCACTCTCGATCAGACATGTCAACTAACAACGCGGATAACGTGCAAACTCCTCTTAACGGAGGCAGCGGCACCGATCTCCACACTCCAGTAGCGGACGTATCCGCGGCCAACGCACAAGCCAACGCCGCGACGCTTGAGGAGTTTAAAAAGATGTTCGCCACCTATGAGAAAAGGTCGGAAGAACAGGATAAGCTCGTGAATACCTTGACCCAACAGGTTGAAACCTTAACGGCAAGGACCCAAGCAATCCGCCCCCGCGGAACCACAAAAATCCGCGGGAAGAGGCTCGACTCACTACCCCACTCGACAGATCAGGAGTCGCGCGGGAACGACCTTCGGGTCAAAACCCTAGCGAGAAATCTCCCATCGAAAAAGGGAACCCTGAAAGTCTTCCGCCCCCTGCAAAGGACTCGGAGGATAACGAAGCCGAACACATTGACCTGGATCCTAGCGATGTTTCCAACGACACCGACGAGGACGTCGACAGACATCCGAGAAGGACCAGAAGCCGATCTGCTCGGGAAGGCTCCCCATTCGAAAAACCAATGACGGAAGAGGAAGAAATCGCCTATTGGAACGAACAGGAGGAGCTGGCTGAAAGACAAACCGAGCACACTCGCAGTAAACGCCGACAGGCTCGGAAATCTACCGACGAGACATCGGATATCCGCGATCTTCGCGACTACATCACCAAGACTGCGGCAGAAATGAGGGCCGTAAAGTCTCAAATCCATCATGCTACTAGTGCTGCCCCCGAAATCGATCGACTGTTGGAAGGAGCTCGGAAGACCCCTTTTACCAATCGCATTTCGGACATGAGGGTGTCCGATCCGGGAAAAATCAAAGTACCGAAGTACGATGGTACGGCCGATCCAAAAGCGCACCTTCAGGCTTTCCACATCGCGATGGGAAGAGCTAGACTGAAGGACGGCGAAAAGGATGCCGGCTACTGCCGCCTGTTCGTTGAAAACCTGGAAGGAGCAGCACTTGAATGGTTCGCACGCCTTCGTCGTAACACCATCGGGAGTTTCCGACAGCTCGCATCGGAATTTCTCAAGCAATACTCTGTATTCATATACAGAGAAACTTCCGATGTTGACCTCTGGAGTCTCTCCCAGAGGGAAGACGAACCCCTCCACGAGTTTATCAGTCGGTTCAAGCTGATAATGTCAAGGGTCAGTGGGATAAGCGACAAAGTGGCCATCGACGCGCTGAGAAAGACGCTCTGGTACAAGTCGAAATTCAGAAAGTGGATAACTCTCGACAAACCACGAACGATCCAGGACGCCCTCCACAAAGCAACGGACTACATCATAGTAGAGGAGGAAACTAAAGTCTTATCGCAAAAACATAAGGCGGTAACACCATCCTCGAAAGACGTGGACCCGAAAGGGAAAAAGAAGAACTCTCGTAACGGCAAGTACGTCCATCACGAGGGGGAAGATCTCCAGGGGGCGCATAACTATGCGATCAACTCGGATCAGGGTCGGACCACGGGAAACACATGGACTCGCAATCAAGGGTATGACGAAAACACCTTCTGCGAGTTCCACCAATCCCGAGGACATTCCACAACCAACTGCAAATTCTTGGGAGCAAGACTGGCCGCGAAGCTACTCGCTGGAGAGCTCTCGGAAGTAACTAGCGTCAAGGATCTGATCCTCGATTCTGATCGCCCTCCAAAGACGGACAGAAATCCGTCCGCTGAAAAATCCCCTCAACAAAACCAGCCTGGGGATAAACGTGACAGGAGGCCAGACGACAAAGGGAACGATAACAATCGCCGCAGAGTCAATATGATCATCGGAGGATCACAATACTGCGGCGACACTGTGTCGGCCATCAAGGCTTACCAACGGAAGGCGGAGTCGAGCGCAAATTGGTCTACATGGTCTCCTCAAGGAGATGGCCATAATTGCTCGATCACCTTCACAAAGGAAGAGGCCGGCGGCATCGATCAACCTCACTGCGACCCGCTCGTCATAGATCTCGTTATACGAGACTTAGAAGTCGGAAGGGTACTCGTCGACACGGAAAGCACGGTCAACGTAATCTTCCGCGACACTCTCAAACGGATGAGCATCGAACTCGGAGAAGTAATTCCGACGCCAAAACCACTCACGGGTTTTTCAGGCGAAGTATCGATGACTCTTGGATCGATTTAATTGCCAGTCATGGCCAAGGAGATCACGAAAATCGTCGAGTTCATGGTGGTCGATCATCCCGCTATCTACAACGTGATCATGGGAACCCCATGGCTCAACGCCATGCATGCAGTTCCGTCAACCTTCCACCTGGGTCTCAAATTCCCAACCCCAAGCGGAGTCGCGACCATCTGGGGGTGCCAAAAACAGTCGCGGCTATGCTTCCTCGCAGAGCACAAGTTAAGGCAAATCACGACTTCTGCAGCTGTAAACGGCAAGCGTACGAAGATAGACCAATCTTCGGCCAAAAGCACCCCGGGAAAAAAACGAATTAAAAACGTCTACCAACGCAAACGCATCGGAAGTCGAAGCTCGACACAAGTCTGAAGCCCACGCTACAACTCAACCGGAACATCCGGAAAATAGCATTGACCCAGCCACGATCGACAAGGTCAAAGCGGACATCACGACATCTACCGCCGAGTAAGAACACTCGCGGCATGAAACAGAACTACGAGATGGCTTGATCCTCGAAAGGGGTACGTAGGCAGCTCGTCAAAAGACGAGTTCAGCTATCCCCCTTTCTAAAAAGGGGGGGAGTGGGTGCGTATACTCGTATACTCCCACTTAAAAAATCGCCATTATTGTAATCGAGTTTTTAAGAAACTTCAAAAACTTTTACTACAATATACGTTGTCCTTTTTATCGGAAAACGTTTACGCTTCAGTTAAACACAAAAATTTTTCAGGACACGCCTGGAAACATTAAGACTCTTGTCTGCAGCCACATCCGGCCCAAAAATCGTAAAAAAATCATCATCCTTCAAACGCACAAAGATACACGTATAATCCTCGAAACAACTGCGAGACGTCGCAAAGTTAAAATTCGAAGATAATACGAACAAATTGTCCGAACGCGACCACCAAAACCTTACACCCCGTTCGTCGATTGGCCCCGACAAACACGCCAGCCGTCTTAAACAAACGCAATTTGATCACTCTTTTGATCTTTAAAAACGTCCAGCACAAGGACAAAAGCGCGCTACAACAAAAATCCAAAATTTTGGTTTAGCACTTCCAGATAATTCTGAGAAGATGCTCGATTCGTACCATACAAGTCATATAAGCCGAGAACATATCGCGGACTTTAAATCGGTGCGAATCAGGAAGAAATCGCAACAGGAAAAACGATAGCCGCTAGTCACCGCATAAACCTTAACCGAAAGTAAACCTTTGCCCTAAACCCAACGCTCTGGTCTCAAACATCTCAAGGCATGATATCTAAAAGATACGAGATCCTAAACCATGTCTCTCCGTTCGTATCTCAATGTTCTCGAAAATCGTAAAGATAAATAATTTTTACGAAAATCACGATCGAACCAACAGATTGAACGTCTCATCGGAATTAAATATGAGACGACAACTCATATTTACTTCAAACCTACTCAGGAAAACTCGAAAACGAAAACATTCATCATATAAATAACCACGTAAAGCGGTAAGGGGATTCAAAGCCACCAACGGCCAATCCCGATAAACGATAAAAACGGCCAAAACAGGCCCGTTAGGTAAGGATGATCCAGCACAAGCTATCCGATCATCCTTACCTAAAGCGACCTGCAAAAAGGACAATGGAGTTGGATGAGTAACCTAATCTTACTCAATGAGCTGGCGGCCTCTACCTGCAACCTAGACTCTAACCCAGACAACCCAAAATAACAATCAATCTAGCCCTAGCATGCAATAAAAGCTAAGGCTAAGCAAACCGTTACTAAGTTAGACTTGGCCTCCTGCCATGATCTAGCTTCAAGTAACGGGAACCTGCATTAAAACAAGTCAACAACCAATCCATAATTATCAAAGAGACACCATGTCTAATCCGGTACCTAAACCAGACTTAGGACTTAATGTCAGAACCTGCAAGCAAATCACAACAATAATAAGATACTAACTACCAACGACTCGATCTAACTCGTAAAACCATATATCGGTGCTACATTAACTCGAGGGTTCCATACCCCCTACGACACTCTAACACAACACAATACACTACCCCGGGAAATGGTGACTTAGTGTTCATCCTCTCTATCGGCAATATCCTATCTTCCTACCACAAAGGCCAGAAGAAGGAACTTTCAACCGACCGCGGCCCACTGTCCTTCGGGTTACCGCGCGACAGCCCACAGTCCTCCGGGTCACTGCCACATTACACCGTCGTGTAATCACTCAGCCATAGGCCATGATCTCGTCTCTCTGAGTCTTCCCGATCCAGAGAATAAGGGGTTTCCTTGAACCCGCTGAATACGAGGGCGAGGAAACACTAATCAACCCCAAACAAGCCTAGTATGGGCGGGTTACGCACATACTGTCAGCACACTCACACAACACAAACTCAATCTAGAACCTAACGTAATGATAAAGTTCTAGACACTAACCAGACACTCGACTCTACAACACAAACAAATAGTACCAATAGTCCGGCCTATATGGCCTAAGACCTTAGTACTAACAACTAAACAATAATATCAATACTAAACAAATAAATCAAACCATTATCCAGATAGTTCAGACTCCTGCTATTAAACTATCTTTAAAGATAACGGGAACCTGCACTCAACCAAATCAACACGGAAGAATATAAAACATGATGCATCATAGCCCTAGTCAGGTTATTATCTCAGTCTTAATTCCATTCATCTCAGCTTAGCCCTTGCTAAACTGAGTGTGGTTCATAAATAAAATAACCCTAAGGACTCTACCTTTCAATAATGTGAGCATTCTACTCTATATGCAACTCGATCTAACCTAAGCTCCAAGTGGAACTCAAACAAACCAACTCACAGTGTTCTAGGCGAGAAGCAGCTGGTTGATCGGAGAGGACTTTTCCAAAACCCAAGATGAACGTCTTGACTGGACTGGACTGAACTGATCTCGACTTAGATAGACCCTCGGCTTGATAATGAATACACTAACCGGTCTGGACGGACTGATCTGTACAGAACCTCCTTTAGCTGCTAGACAGTTCTTCGGACTTCCCGGCGGAGTATCGAGCAGAACTTCGTCTGATCTGAAACCGTGGAACTGAACTAACTCTGGGCATCACCTCCACTTGATCATCAAAGGAACTGACTGGTCTGCACGAAATCATTTGGAAAGAGCTTCCGCGTCACAATCGTATAGAATCGCCGATTGGACGGAACTGGCCTTCTCGGTGAGAATCGACTACACTCTAAGTTGACCACTTTGCTTCTCTCTCTCTTTCTCTCTGGCCACGTTGACTTGATTTCCATCTGAGCTGATCTTCATTTGATTGACCTTCAGTTGGACAGAACCTTCCCTAGGCGCTGACTCGAAATCAATAGAGAACTGATCTCGAAAACTCTCTAAAACTCTCGAAATAGCTGGGAATCACTTGCTTTCTTTTTGTACTTTTCTCTAACGTTTTTAACTGGCTTTGAACAGGTCTGGATGTCCTCAAATGAGCTGTCGTGGCCTATTTATAGAATACAGCACACAATCAGATTCAGGTTGGTGGCAGCCTGTGTGTCGCTTCGCATGGCTCCGGACGCATGCGTGGCGGCACCTTGTGCTCCACATGGCTGGCTGCATGTCCAGGACACATGCAGGACGCCAGCACTCCTCCCAGATGTCAGGCTGCATGACTGGAACTCATGGAAGGCGCCACAGCATCACACACATGGCTGGACGCATGCTTCGGTTGCATGCGCGGAGACACCTCGTGCTTGGTCGATCCACCTCGTGCTTGGTGGATCCACCTCGTGCTTCTACATGTCAAGCTGCATGTGCAGCTTCCATGCACAGCGACACCTCGAGCTTCTGTAGACACTCAGCTTGGTGGACAGTTGACACCACGTTCTGAACCCATGCAACAAGTCACCTCGAGCTTCTCGGTCCATTGGCCTGATTTCAGTCCTTGGCGGTAAATATTTCCCGATCCTTCGGCTTCATCGAAGACTTGCATAATACCGAAATTAGAGTTTTCGTCTAATTTCGGGTTTTTCCGTCGTGCTTCGATCCCGTCGTGCATGCTTCCCGTCGTGCTTCCTTTCCGTCCTGCTTAATTCTGTCATGCTTCCAATGTCTTCAAAATAATATTCCGCTAATACGAAGTTTCGCGGAAAACTTCGTGCTGAAGAAACGTCATTCTTCACAAACGTCGAGCTTCTAAACCGTCGTGCTTCCAAAAATGTTATTCTTCCAAAATGTCTGTCTGATCAATCTAAGGCATCTTCTAACTATGGTCGAGCAACTTCTTCGACTCATAGTTAACTCACGATCACTTCTTCGCCACTTCGTACTTCAAAACTTTTCGATTGATCCTTATCACCCGCGACTCGACCACCACAAAGATACTCGACCATTCTCTTTTTTTTTTAACGGGTTTCTACAACCTCCTTCCCTCTAAAGTTGGTCCTCCACAAACCCGAAGTCTCCGGACGTTTAGCCAAATGGGCTGTGGAACTAGGGGAGTACGAGGCTCTAATCGCAGGACTAACTCTCGCCCATCAAATGGGGGCAGAAAACATGCATTAATGAACAATCCTAATGTCAATTACCACAACTCAGCAATTTATAGTTGGGGCTAATCCCTCCTAACCTATTTCAACCCTAAAATCAAACAATGGAAGTACTCAGACATGGCTAAGCAGTTCATAATATCAATTAGGTAAGAAAACTTCATTAGAATAGTAAAAAGATATTAATGAAGTTCCAATCACAAATTATAACTTTGGATCTTCTCTCCAATCTATCAAAATCCTAGAAAATCTTGTTGTGAAAAATAATAAAACAAGAAAGCACACTTTGCCTCTAACATGGTGGCGAAGCTTATATAATTAGGTTAAAGCTCGTCCGGGGTAATCTTGTAAATTGGTGAAGACTTAGGCTTCAAGTCGTTCAATGGGGAAGCTACTGCTTCGACCCAGTTTGACACATAATCAACAGCGACTAAGATGTATTTATTCCCGTAGGAGGAAGGGAAAGGACCCATGAAATCTATTCTCCAACAGTCAAATACTTCTACTTCTAGAATAGATTTATGTTCCATTTCATGTCTTTTACTGGTTTTTCCTCTCCGTTGACATCTGTCGCATTGTGCTATGAATGCATGAGCATCGCGAAACATGGTTGGCCACCAGAATCCTGCTTGAAGGATTTTTGATACCGTTTTAAAGGTCGTAAAATGCCAAGCATAATCGGATCCATGGAAATAGAATAAAATGTCGTGTATCTCGGTTTTGGCAACACAGCGTCTATACATGCCATCAGAGCATTTTTTGTAGAGATATGGTTCGTCACAGTGATATCTCCTAACTTCTCTTAAAAACTTTGGTCTCTATGTCAGCAGCTAAATAGTTAACTATATTAGCATACCAAGGTCTGCTCTTTGAACCTCGCCCGACCGCGTGCACTTCCCGATGCAGAATTTCATCTATGGGGGAATCACGGTCTGGGTACAGCGCGTTGTAAGCAACATTAACTTTTATATCGAACGTGAGGGTTCTGGGATTCGTCTTTTTGCTTAGATCATCTGAAGTGTCGATTGACATACTATCGTTGTCATCGATCGACCTGGTACTCTCGTTAATGTCGCCATAAATATCTATTTACTATTCAAATGAAATTTGATACCACTAAAATTACCCTAAGGAGTGATTTATACTCTCTCAAATAAGAGGTCGATTTGTAGTACTTAGGGATCGAATTCACAGGGAGCTAGGGAACCTAAGAAATCTAATATGATTTGTTAAGCAGAATGTTTTAATGGTTTTCAATGTAAATTGCAGTTTTTATCAAGCAAGTGTTTTCTTATTTGGTTGGTTGAGGTTTTGGTGTTTAAAAAGAAATAGCTAGACTTAGGGCTTTTATTCAGGAAACTTGGGATTATAATCCTATAGATGCCTAATGAGTTGCATGCATGATAATGTAAAGCTCAACTACTTCTTCAACAAGTCTATCAGCTTGTAAATTGGTGAAGACTTGGGCTTCAAGTCGGCTGTGACCAAACGAGATTTCTGCGCGCTTCGCTGTCGATCGATGTCAATACATGAACATCGATCGATTATTCCTCTTCATTATCGACCGATGGTCGAGCTCGATGGTCATCTCGGGTGCTTGCTCCAAATATCTCCAAAATGCTCCTAAATCATCACTTATCTCCAAATCACTCATGATCCTATAAATATTCTAAATAGACTCTATAATATAATAATTAATAGTTAAAACACTTATAAACCATGGATGAAAGTGGGTCAAATCCATGGTCTATCAACTCTCCCAGACTTACCCTTCTGCTTGTCCTCAAGCAAAACAAACAGGAAGTCTCTCTGAAAGAGGTTTGAAAACAGGCAGGGACTCACATGATTTAAAACTTAGAATCATCATCTCTTCGATATTGCAATCCACATCTAAAAAGTCCCAATCACAAAAGCACATTATACAATATCCTAGCTTAGCAACCAAATTCATCTAGCCAACAACTTAGCAAATCTTGTCTGACATTCTCCTCTACCAACTTCATTTCTTAGCATAAATAAAAGTGTAGGCTTTACCTTGGGGGTATTGGTGCAGCCTGGGTATGGCTTCTGTTCCTGGATCGCTCGAAGGGGAATGGAAGAGGGTTGTCCGTGGAGGCTAGTAGCACTCTGCTGGACTATGGACGTCTCCCTGAAGCTATGGAATAGCGATAGAGATGGTTTGCTACTCAAAGACACAAGATTACCCTGTATTGTCTAAGATGGTTTTCACTAAGGAATTCCTTCCCTAAGGTGAGATCAATGTTCCTTTAGCTGAACAGAGAAAGCAGGAAACGAGACAACTCTTTGCTGTAAGTTTCTAATTGAAAAGTTGAATGACTCTCACAAAGTCTGCGTAGAAAGATAAATAGAAAACCCCCAACAACCATAATTATAAACCAAGATGGTTTAATCTAATTCCTAATCTAAACCCAATCGAATTGGTTTTTTTATTAAATCCTAAACCTACCCGAAATTGATTTAATTTAAAATGAAATCAAATTATACTGAAATAAAATTAAACCAACAGGCTGGTTTATCTTGATTCTCCTCTTCTGATTTAAGCTCCACGGATTTGGCTAAGTGTTGAAGGCTCTTCTCTTGTGCTCTCAGTCTTGATCTGGTTACTGGTCCACTCCACAAGCTGGCTAGCTCATCTGGTTCTTCTCTGCTCAAGTCTGGTTCTTCTCTGCTCAAGTCTGGCTCTCCTCTTCTCAAGTCTGGCTCTTCTCTGCTCAAGTCTGGCTCTTCTCTTCTCAAGTCTGGTTCTTCTCTGCTCAAGTCTGGCTCTCCCTCGTTAGACTCACTCAGCTCTCCAATGTCTCTACTCATGGCTGCACCATCCCCTCCTCCTTTAAAAGGATTTGACCTCAAATCCAGTTCATCTGCAACAAAAGGGATCAAGTCAGACACATTGAAAGTAGAACTTATTGTATACTTACCTTCAAGATCAATCTGATAAGCATTGTTGTTGATTCTTTTCAACACTTTGAAAGGGCCATCTGTCCTTGGCATCAGCTTTGATTTCCTTTCAGTAGGAAACCTATCCTTCCTCAAGTGTATCCACACGAGATCATCTGGTTCCAGCACCAACTCCTTACAGCCTTTGTTCTTCTATCTTGCATACATCTTGGTGCACGACTCTATGTTCTTCCTGACCTGCTCATGCATAGACTTAACAAACTCGGCCTTTTTCTTGCCATCAAGGTTAGCTTGTTCTTTCAAAGGTAAAGCAAACAAGTCTAAAGGAGATAATGGATTGAACCCATACACAACCTGAAAAGGAGTCAGCTTAGTAGCTAAATGCATTGACCTATTGTATGCAAATTATACATGAGGCAAACAATCTTCCCAAGTCCTGATGTTCTTTTTAATGATAGCACGCAGCAAAGTGGACAGAGTCCTATTGACCGTTTCAGTTTGTCCATCAGTTTGTGGGTGAAAAGTAGTTGAAAACAACAGCCTAGTTCCTAGTTTTCCCCACAGAGTTTTCCAGAAATAACTAAGGAACTTAGAGTCTCTATCAGACACTATAGTCCTAGGCATGCCATGCAATCTAACAACCTCTCTAAAGAAAAGATCAGCTACTAGAGATGCATCATCAGTCTTATGGCAAGGTATGAAATGTGCCATCTTAGAAAACCTGTCAACTACCACAAAGATACTATCTCTACCTTTCTTGGTCCTAGGCAATCCTAAAACAAAGTCCATAGAGATATCAACCCAAGGCTCAGTAGGGATGGGAAGTGGCGTGTACAAACATGTTGGTTGGACTTTGGACTTGTCCTGCTTGCACACAACACACCTGGAGCATACCTTCTCCACCTCTTTCTTCATGCTCGGCCAATAGAAGTGTTCCTGCAAGGTAGACAGTGTCTTGGTGACTCCAAAGTGACCCATCAACCCTCCTCCATGAGCTTCCCTGACATAAAGTTCTCTCAAAGAACCACAAGGGACACACATGCGGTTATCATAGAAAAGAAAACCTTTCACTTGATAAAATTTACCACTAGCATGTTTTTTAGTCTGTCTAAACACTTCCTGAAACTCTGGATCATCAGCATAAGAAGACTTAAGGTATTCAAATCCCAAAATCTTTTTTTCCATTGAAGATAAAAGAACATACCTTCTGGATAGTTCATCAGCCACGACTTTTTCCTTACCTTGCTTGTAGTAGATGACATAAGGAAATGTCTCAATGAACTCAACCCACCTAGCATGCCTCTTGTTCAGCTTCTGTTGACCTTTAAGATGTTTAAGAGATTCATGATCTGTGTGGATCACAAACTCTTTAGGCCAAAGGTAATGTTGCCACACCTTCAAGGCTCTCACCAGGGCATACAGCTCCTTGTCATTGGTTGGATAATTCAAAGTGGCACCTCCAAGCTTCTCACTGAAGTAAGCTATAGATCTCTTCTCCTGCATCAACACAGCTCCAATTCCAACTCCAGATGCATAACATTCTATTTCAAAAGTTTTAGAAAAGTCAGGGAGTACAAGTAAAGGAGCACTTGTTAACTTCCCTTTCAGCAGTTGGAATGCTTCTTCCTGAGCTTGCCCCCAAGTGAAGCCTACACTCTTTTTGATGATTTCAGTCAGTGGGGCAGCAATTGTACTGAAATCTTTCACAAACCTTCTATAGAAACCAGCAAGTCCATGAAAACTTCTGACTTCTCCAATGGTTTTTAGGGATCGGCCACTCCTTGATAGCCTTCACCTTTTCCTCATCAACCTGTAGGCCCTGTGATATCACAACAAAGCCTAGAAACACAAGGTTATCTGTTCCAAAAGAGCATATCTTATAGTTAGCATACATGTTCTCTTGCCTAAGCACATCTAGCAATTGTCTCAAATGATCAACATGTTCTTTCATGGTCTTGCTATAAATCAGTATATCATCAAAATACACCACAACAAATCGACCTATCAGAGCTCTCAAGACATGGTTCATTAACCTCATGAATGTACTAGGTGCATTAGTAAGGCCAAAAGGCATGAAAAGCCATCCATACAATCCTAGCTTAGTTTTAAAAGCAGTTTTCCACTCATCTCCTTCTTTCATTCTAATATGGTGGTAACCACTCTTTAAATCAATTTTAGAAAAGACACATGAACCATGTAACTCATCTAGCATATCATCTAAGCATGGGATAGGATGTCTGTACTTAACTGTGATGTTGTTGATGGATCTGCAGTCCACACACATGCGCCAGCTCCCATCTTTCTTAGGAACCAGTAGCACATGTACAACACAAGGACTCAAGCTTTCCCTGATGTGGCCTTTCTCCAAGAGTTCATTGACTTGTTTCTGGAGCTCCTTTGTCTCAACAGGGTTTGTCATGTATGCTGGCCGGTTTGGAATGGAAGCTCCTGGTACAAAGTCAATTTGATGTTTAATACTCTAATGGGTGGTAAACCAACTGGGTTATCCTCTGGAAACACATCCCTGTACTCCTGCAAAAGACACTCAATCTCTTTTGGAATCACAGGGTCAGTGTTAGTAGAAGAGATCAACAACTCCTTGTAAACTACTAATATCAGGTTTGGTTGTTCAAGCATACCAGTTTTGATATCTTTAGTAGTAGCAAAGAGGTTCATCTTACTTACATGTTTGGATTCATCCAGCATCAAGGCTTTACCAGTGGCCTTATCTTCATCCCTTCTCTTCTTAAGATGCATTTGATCCTGGTGCACTTCCTGAGGCGACAATGGTACCAGCGTGATCTGCTTCTCTTTGTGAGTGAAGGTGTGTCTGTTGGTGAAGCCATCATGTACTGCCCTCTTGTCAAACTTCCAAGGGCGACCAAGTAGGATGTGGCTAGCTTCAAGAGATGCCACATCACAAGTGATCTCATCCTGTTATCTCCCCACGGACAGTAATACCTTCACTTGCTTGTTGATCTTTAGCCCTCCCTCTTCATTGAGCCATTGCAAGAGGTACGGCTTAGGATGCTTATACACTTCAAGACCCAATTTCTCCACCAGTTCCTCACTTGCTACATTGGTACAGCTTCCTCAATCAATGATCAAGCTGCAAACTTTGTCTTGGATTAAGCATCTGGTGTGAAAAAGTTTCTTTCTTTACGCACAACCTCTTTGACTTTAGGTTGAGCATTGAGGAGTCTCCTAGTGACCGGTAACTCTCCTCGGACAGGGTACTCCACGCCCTCATCTCCAGACTCCTGGTCGGATTCTTCGTCTTCAGAAACCACATCCCCATTGGCTAGAATTATCATCACCTTCTTGTTGGTACAATCGCTGGCATAATGCCCAAACCCATGACACTTGAAGCATTTGACATTCCTGGACCTGGTAGCTGTTGCTGGTCCCTTCCCCTTGTCATCTCGCCTTGCATCCGCTGATGTAGACCCCTCCCTTGACTTATCAGGTGTTTTATTGTAGAAACCCTTAAAAAAAAAGAAGAAAAAATGGTCTCGAGTATCTTTTGGGTGGTCGAGTCGCAGACGATCAGATTGTTCTTGTCTGAACCATGAGTCAAGTATGCCAATAGACAATGATTAGACAATGTGGTAGATTGATTCAAAGGACGTTTGAAACATGCCACTTTTGGAAGCACAACATGAAGACCGAAAATTGGGCGAAAAACCCTAAATTTTGGTATTACAAAATTTTTCGAAGAAGCTGGAAGCTCAGGAAATATTTTTCCTCAAGATCAGAGTCCAAGTGGGGTTTATTAAAAATACTCAGGCCATCTGAACTGGCGTAGAAAAATATTTGGGATTGATCGCGGGACGAAAATTCACCGGAAGGCCCGAAATAGGCCGAATTGACCGCGAAGCTCGAGGTGGCTTGATGTGTGTGTTCAGGACGTGGTGGCAAGCTCCTGGAAGTGTGTGTGTCAATGAAAGCAGGAGGTGATGCAGTACATCCAACCTGTACATGCAAGTAGACATGTGGAGCACGAGGTGTTGCGATCCATGCGACCGGGCCATGCGGCCAGACATGTGGAGGACGTGGTGTCTCCTTGCATGGAGCCAGGCCATGCATTCAGACAGGTATAGGGCGTGGTGTCACCTTTATTTGAGCAGACCATGCTGAAAGACAAGTGGAGCACGAGGTGCCGCCGCGCATGCGTCCGGAGCCATGCGAAGCGACACACGGGCTGCCACACGGCCAGTTCCTGATTGGTTGCTGATTCCTATAAATAGGCCACGACCCCCTCTCATTTCAACCCATCCAGAACACATCAAACCTACTTCAAAACGTAAAGAGAAAGAAATGAAAGAAAGATCGAGTTTCGATAGTTTTCGAGCGATTTAGGCATTTTTCGAGAACAATTACTCTGCCGATTTTGAGTCAGCACCTGGAGAAGGTTTTTTTCAAGTCAAGAGAGATCAGTTCTAGTGGAGACCAGTTCAATACCAGGCTGGACGTGGGTCTACTTGAGAAGGACGGGAAAGGGTTCGGATCGCAGAAGTCAGATTTGGGGTCAAGGCCACGGTCAACCAAAAACTGTGAGTAATAATCAATTGATTGCTGAGTTGTTTTCATGCACGGTCCCGTTACTTGGAAGTTGGATCATGGCAGGAGGCCAGGTATAACTGAGTAATGGTTTGACTAGTTAATAATTGAGGTTATGGCATGCTTGTTATTGCTTGAGAACCGTAGTAGCATGCTAATGGTTAGGTTGATTGGTTAGTAAGCGAATGCGGAATGCTTAGATGATATCGCTAAGTTGTGGATAGTTAGGTATTCTTGAATTAGTCTTATGATAGATTCTGGAATATGATTGATTGTGTTAATTTGCGATTAATACCAGGAACCTTGTGTTATTTTACCGGGTTTAGTATTAATCATATATTGGCCATATAGCATTGGTGTAACCCACAATGCTAGGCATGTTTAAGGTGGATGTGTTGATTTTGTGGTGACTATTACTAGGAACCTTGTGTTATATTACCGGGTTTAGTATTTGTTGTATATTGGCCGATAGCATTTGTGTAACCCACAATGTTAGGCATATTGGGTTGAGTTAGTGTTCCTTCAGACCCCGTACCCGGCGGGTTCAAGGAAACCCTTTATTCGCTGGATCGGGAAGACTCAGATAGACGGGGTCATGGCCTATGGCTGAGTTATTACACGACGGTGTAATGTGGCAGTGACCCGAAGGACTGTGGGCTGTCGCGCGGTGACCCGAAGGACAGTGGGCCACGGTCGGTTGAAAGTTCCTTGTTCTGGCCTTTTTGGTAGAGAGATAGGATATTGCCGATAGTGAAGGAGGAACATAACGTCACCAGGGCCCGAGTTTGTTATATATATTATATAGTGTTTGGGTTGTTTAAACCCTGGTTTAAATCGAGTTTGAGATTGATGATGAGCTAGTAATTAGCATAATGCTAGTTATCTTGCTAATGCTAGTTATCTTGCTATCGTTTACCGCTGCGTATTTCAGATATTGCTTATTGTTATTGAATTGTGTTGTTAGGTGAACCTCTCGCTTTAGATTGTTTGGGGTGGGATAGCGAGGGGTTGTATTTGCTAGTTGGGGATTGTAACTCGCTGAGTAATGCTAGATTACTCACTCCTCACTCGTTGTTGTTTTCAGGTGACCAGTAGTGAGCTCGTAGAAGGCGCGGGAGGCTAGGCTGGCTGGTGTAGATTTGCATCTTTTTGCGTAAGACGCTTTCAGACTATAAGTATGTACTTTCGCTTTCTTGGCATGCCACCACTTGTATAATATTTTTTGTATTGTAAACCAGATATTACATAAGATAAATAAGCGAATGTTTTGTGGAAATGCCTTGTTGTTCTGATATTAGCTTGTCCGAGCTAACACAGCGTCAGATTGGAGTACGGGTTGAGAAGCCTTAGGCTTTTGTCTGACGGGACGTGTTAGTGGGCGGCCTGGCCTAGTTAAGAATTGCACTTTTTGTAACTTTGGCTGGATTGCCCGTTAACCCGTCTTGTAGCGCTCCCAAACCTCGGTAGACGGTCAGGCCGTCGGTCATGTTCTTGTTTGATTGTTGGCCGGTGGTTCGACCTATGCTTAGAATGGTTCGGGGGTGTTACAGAGGTGGTATCCGAGCATGGTTTCCTCCATACATGACACAAGTGCTTTTTAAAGATTTTATCGTGTCAAAGGAGTCGCAAAAAGATGATTAGGAAACCAGCCGCTTCCCGTAGTAGGAATATGACTTACCCTTTTGATTGTGTGCAGATGGCTAATCACGGGACAGGTTATGATGGACGAGATTGGATATGGGGAGAGGGTATGGATTGGACAGGCGGATGATTGGGTTACAGATCTGATCAGGATGATGGAAATGGCATTAGTGAGATGTTTGGACACGATAGGAGCCCTCTGCAGAGAACAAGATCTTTTCCAATTTACGGTAACCGGACTAGAGTGAGGGATGACAGTTTGGCGAGTATTGGCCCAAGTCATAATTGGGACCAGAGACATCAACATGATCAATCCGTTCAATCAAACCCAAGGCCAGATCAGAACCGTGCCACCAAAAGACCACAAGATCAGGGAACCAAAAATACCCTGAAGCTTTTACATGATGTGATGACTGAGGCACTTGGTAACAAAGGCAGGCGTACTCAACCCCCTGAAGTTTCCAAGCTATTATCTACCATGAAGAACATTGGATCCCACAAGTCCAAAGGAGGATCCGATCCTAGTGAGGCCGGCAAGTGGATTACTATGATGGAGAAGAATTTTGAAGCCATGGAGTGCCCGGAGGAGTACAAGAAGAAGATCGCTGTGTACTACTTGGAAGGTGACGCCACAGGATGGTGGGACAGCATAGACAGGCAGTGTGGACACACCATCACATCATGGGAGTCGTTCAAGATGGAGTTTGATAGGAAATACTTTCCTCCAGAAGCGAAGCATCGGTTAGAGCGCCAGTTCATGAACCTTGTTCAAGGAGATAGGCCCGTAAGGAGTTATGAGTCGGAGTTCATAAGGTTGAGGCGACATGTCTTTAATGGGCGTGAAGATGAAGCAACTATGATCCGTAACTTTATGTACGGACTGTAGCCGGAGCTTGGAAGTCGTTTAGCAGGAAGCAACTTTAGCAGCTTATCTGAGCTAGTGGAAAAAGCTGTTAATGTTGAAACATTATTGGAGGCTGAAAGGAAGACCTTACCACATTCTGGTGGACACACAAAGTTTAGCCAAGGAGAAAGGCCAAATTTCAACAAGGGTCCAATATCTTACAAAGGCAAAGGGCGAGGATTTGGAGGCCAAGCCAACAATCGTGGTAACACTGGGGTATGTTACACATGTGATCAGCCGGGACATATTTCAAGGTTTTGTCCCAAAATTCAGCTGAATAACCAACGGAGTAACCAGCTGGGTTATTCATCGATAAGGATGGAAGATGTCACTTGTTTCTCTTGCGTATGAAGGGCCATTATGCATCGTCATGTCCAAACAAGCCAATCAATGCGACCCCTCTCGCGATCCGAACACCTCCTAGCCGTCCAGCAATTGAGCCAGCAACAAAGAAGCAAAACCTAGGAGGTAGGGTTTATGCCTTAGGTGTAGAAAACCCAGACAATGCAGGACCGTCAAGCGGTCCCATCACAGATATTGTGGGTTCTTAACCTCCTCTTTTTATTGAATGGAATTTAGTTGTTGGAATCTAGTTAGTAGGCTGGTTAGGCATAGATTGCTTGATCTCTAGGTTGCGCGTTTAGAAATTTTGGATTATGATTGATGGTTGTGCGAATTTGATTAGTTTTTGTGATTGAGATATTGTTGATTGGGTTACTGTGGCAGGAACCATACATGTTGCTGGTAAACCCACACATGTATTGTTTGTCTCGGGGGCAACACATAGTTTTGTGACCCCTGAAGTAGCTGCCCGGTTTTGGGATTGTTTTGTGGTTGACAGGATAGATGTGGTCGTCTTGACCCCCGTAGACCGAACACTTCAAGCAAATCAGTGTATCAAGAATGTTCCATTGGTCATTCAAGGCAAAGAATTTGTGGCAGATTTGTTAGTCGTGCCTTTGAAAGGGTACGAAGTAATCCTTGGAATGGATTGGTTATCGAACTATGAAGTTCAGATCGACTGTGGAAAGGGAAAGTTGTTGTTCGGCAGAGGTAAACGACCAGAGATGGTATACTATGGAATCAGTCCTAGTATGACCGTTTCTTTGGTAGCGGGAATGAGAGTACAAGATTTGTTTCAAGACGGGGAAGTATATTTGGTGACCTTATCGGTTAGTGGAGGAGCCACTAATGATAAAGTTAAGGTCGAAGAAATTGAAGTGGTCCAGGAGTTTGAAGATGTATTTGCGCCACTAAAGGAACTACCTCCACCTCGGAGTAATCCCTTTACTACTACTTTGGAGCCTGAAGCAAAACCTATAGCTAAGGTATCATATCGGATGGCACCTGCGGAGTTGGCTGAGCTAAAGAAGCAATTGGAAGATCTATTAGAAAAGGGATTCATCCGGTCAAGCTCTTCACCTTGGGGAGCTACTGTGCTATTTGTGAAGAAGAAGGACGGAAGCATGAGGCTGTGTATCGATTATCGTGGTATGAACAATATCACGATAAAAGAAAAGTATCCTCTTCCGAGGATAGACGAGTTGTTAGATCAACTAAAGGGAGCTAGGTTGTTTTCAAAGATTGATTTGGCATCAGGGTATCACAAAATTCCTATTGCCAAGTCAGACATTATGAAGACGGCGTTTCGGACGAGGTATGGGCAGTACGAGTTTGTAGTTATGCCCTTTGGTCTCACAAATGCACCTGCTGCTTTCATGCGTTTGATGAATGAAGTGTTTCACGACTATCTCGACATGTTCGTGATCATTTTCATTGATGACATCCTGGTGTACTCGAGAAGTAAGGAAGAGCACAAAGAGCATCTGAGACTGGTTATGGATAGGTTACGGAATCAGAAGCTATTTGCCAAGTTCAGCAAGTGCTCGTTTTGGAAGAGAGAGATAGGATTTCTGGGTCACATAGTATCAGGAGAGGGCGTGGCTGCTGATCCAGAAAAGGTCCAAGCCATACGAGAATGGCCTCGACCTACCACTGTGACAGAAGTGAGGAGTTTTCTCGGACTTGCGGGCTATTATTGGAAGTTTGTTAAGGACTTTTCCTCTATTGCAAAGCCTTTAACTAAGCTTAACGGTAAAGGAGTTCCTTTCTTATGGGTGGAAGAAACCGAGAAGGCATTCAAGAAGTTGAAGGAAGCTCTCACGACCGCACCTGTATTAGCTTTGCCCGAGCAAGGTAAACCTTACACGGTTTACACGGATGCTTCACGAATTGGGTTAGGTTGTGTTCTTATGCAATATGGTCGAGTCATCGCGTATGCCTCGCGACAACTACGGAAGCATGAGGATGACTACAGTACACATGACTTGGAGTTAGCGGCCGTGGTGTTCGCTTTGCGAATTTGGAGATCTTACTTGTATGGAGAAGAAGTGGAGGTATACACGGACCATCAAAGTCTTAAATACCTCTTCACTCAGCCAGATCTCAACCTGCGCCAGCGTAGGTGGATGGAGTTTGTGGCAGACTACGACATACGGATCCGCTACCATCCTGGAAATGCAAATGTTGTTGCGGACGCCTTAAGTCGAAGAAAGTTGCACGCAGATTTAGAGAAAGAAGTGGAGCTGTTGAACCAGGAGTTGAAACAAGTGAAGTTAGTCGTTTTGGAAGGGCAGACAAGCGAGCCATTGGGACTTTAAGCGGTGAATCAGACCAGCTTGATTCAGAGAATTCGAGAGGAACAACTTAAGGATGAGAAGCTATTAAAGATTGCTGAGGAACTCAGAGGACAAGGCAGGCCAAATAGTGCGGGATACTACTTGGCGGAGGATGGAACCTTGGTAATTAATGGGAGGATCACGGTTTCTAAAGGACAAGGGCTGAGAGATGAGATTCTAAGGATTGCACATCATTCTTTACTCAGTATCCATCCTGGAAGTTCGAAGATGTACCGAGACGTGAGGAGATACTATCATTGGCCGGGCATGAAGAGGTCAGTAGCACAATGGGTTGCCCAGTGTGCAACTTGTCAACAAGTTAAGGTGGAACATCAAGTTCCAGGAGGATTGTTGCATAGTCATCTGATACCTCAATGGAAATGGGACTCTATTTCCATGGATTTCATCACCTGATTACCTACTGGTCCAGGTAGATCGAACAACTCGATATGGGTGATTGTGGATAGGTTAACCAAGGTCACACACTTGTTGCCTATGCGGGACACTGATAAAGTTGAAGTTTTGGCCGAGCTGCACATCGACCAAATCGTGAAGTTACATGGTGTACCCTCAGACATCGTCTCAGATCGTGATGCAAGGTTCACGGCATCATTCTGGGAAGCACTGCAAGAAGCCTTGGGAACTAAACTGTTCAGAAGCACCGCGTTCCACCCAGAAACAGATGGCCAAACGGAGAGAACCATTCGAACCATCGAGGACATGCTGCGGATGTGTATTCTCGATTGGGCAGGATATTGGGAGAAGCACTTACCATTGGTCGAGTTCTCGTATAACAACCGTCATTATTCGAGCATAGGGATGTCACCTTATGAAGAGTTTATGGAAGGCCATGCAAAATGCCTATGTGTTGGACAGAAGTGGGCGAAAGAAGAATGTTTGGGTCACCTATCGTTCAATAGACCATGATTAAGCTGGAGACGATTCAGACTAATATGAACAAGGCTCATGACCGTCAGAAGAAGTACGCGGACCAGTCAAGAAGAGAAGTAACTTTTGAGATAGGAGATTGGGTTTATTTGAATGTTACAGCCCAAACAGGGAAGGACAGATTTGGCAAGGTCGGGAAACCAGCTGTAAGATTCATTGGTCCGTACAAGATCATCGGGAAAGTTGGTGAGGTAGCTTACCGATTGGATCTGCCAGCGGATATGCATCTACATCCGGTATTCCATGTTTCCATGCTTCGGAAACATATACGGGATCCAAGTGTTGTTGAGCCCGAGAGAATCGAGGAGTTGGAGACAAACCTTACGTATCCAGAAGGACCAATCAGATTAGGAGAACGGCGTATTCGGAAGCTCAAGAATCGTGAGATTGCTCAAGTACAAGTGTTCTGGGGAAGACAAAACAGAATTCATGTTACTCGGGAGGATGAAGCGAGATTTAAAACCGATCACCCGGTATTTTTCCGAGAGGACATTGTGATGGAAGAAGGAGGCCCCTCAGAGCCTTAGAATTCGAGGATGAATTCTTCTAACGGGGGGAGAATGTAGAAACCCTTTAAAAAAAAAGAAGAAAAAATGGTCGAGTATCTTTTGGGTGGTCGAGTCGCGGCTGATCAGATTGTTCTTGTCAGAACCATGAGTCAAGTATGCCACTAGACAATGGTTAGACAATGTGGTAGATTGATTCAAAGGACGTTTGAAACATGCCACTTTTGGAAGCACAACAGGAAGACCAAAAATTGGGTGAAAAACCCTAAATTTCGGTATTACGAAATTTTTCGAAGAAGCTGGAAGCTCAGGAATATTTTTCCTCAAGATCAGAGTCCAAGTGGGGTTTATTAAAAATACTCAGGCCATCATAACGGGCATAGAAAAATATTTGGGATTGACCACGGGACGAAAATTCACCGGAAGGGCCGAAATCGGTAGAATTGACCGAGAAGCTCGAGGTGGCTTGATGTTTGTGTTCAGGACGTGGTGGCAAGCTCCTGGAAGTGTGTGTGTCAAGGTAAGTAGGAGGTTCTGCAGTACATGCAACCTGTACATGCAAGTAGACATGTGGAGCACGAGGTGGATCGGCCAAGCACGAGGTGTTGCGATGCATGCGACCTGGCCATGCGGCCAGACATGTGGAGGACGTGGTGTCTCCTTGCATGGATCCAGGCCATGCATTCAGACAGGTAGAGGGCGTGGTGTCACCTTGCATCTGAGCAGACCATGCTGAAATACAAGTGGAGCACGAGGTGCCGCCGCGCATGCATCCGGAGCCATGCGAAGCGACACACGGGCTGCCACACGGCCTGTTCCCGATTGGTTGCTGATTCCTATAAATAGGCCACGAGCCCCTCTCATTTCAACCCATACAGAACACATCAAACCTACTTCAAAACGTAAAGGGAAAGCAAAGAAAGAAAGTTTTCGAGAACATTTACTCTACTGATTTTGAGTCAGCATCTGGAGAAGGTTTTTTTCAAGTCAAGAGAGATCAGTTCTAGTAGAGACCAGTTCAATACCAGGCTGGATGTGTGTCTACTTGAGAAGGACGGGAAAGGGTTCGGATCGCAGAAGTCGGGTTTGGGTCAAGGCCACGGTCAACCACAAACTGTGAGTTATAATCAATTGATTGCTGAGTTGTTTTCATGCAGGGTCCCGTTACTTGGAAGTTGGATCATGGCAGGAGGCCAGGTCTAACTGAGTAACGGTTTGACTAGTTAATAATTGAGGTTATGGCATGCTTGTTATTGCTTGAGAACCGTAGTAGCATGCTAATGGTTAGGTTGATTGGTTAGTTAGCGAATGCGGAATCCTTAGATGATATCGCTAAGTTGTGGATAGTTAGGTATTCTGGAATTAGTCTTATGCTAGATTCTGGAATATGATTGATTGTGTTAATTTGCGATTAATATCAGGAACATTGTGTTATTTTACCCGGTTTAGTATTAATCATTTATTGGCCATATAGCATTGGTGTAACCCACAATGCTAGGCATGTTTAAGGTGGATGTGTTGATTTTGTGTTGACTATTACTAGGAACCTTGTGTTATATTACCGGGTTTAGTATTAGTCGTATATTGGCCGATAGCATTTGTGTAACCCATAATGCTAGGCATATTGGGGTGAGTTAGTGTTCCTTCAGACCTCGTACCCGTCGGGTTCAAAGAAACCCCTTATTCGCTGGATCGGGAAGACTCAGATAGACGGGGTCATGGAATATGGCTGAGTGATTACATGACGGTGTAATGTGGCAGTGACCCGAAGGACTGTGGGCTGTCGCGCGGTGACCCGAAGGACAGTGGGCCGCGGTCGGTTGAAAGTTCCTTCTTCTGGCCTTTGTGGTAGGAAGATAGGATATTGCCGATAGTGAAGAAGGAACATAACGTCACCAGGGCCCGAGTTTGGTATATATATTATATCGTGTTTGGGTTGTTTAAACCATGGTTTAAATCGAGTTTGAGTTTGGTGATGAGCTAGTTATCTTGCTAATGCTAATTATCTTGCTATCGTTTACCGCTGCGTATTTCAGATATTGCTTATTGTTATTGAATTGTGTTGTTAGGTGAACCTCTCGCTTTAGATTGTTTGGGGTGGGATAGCGAGGGGTTGTATTTGTTAGTTGGGGATTGTAACTCGCTGAGTAATTCTAGATTACTCACTCCTCACTCGTTGTTGTTTTCAGGTGACCAGTAGTGAGCTCGTAGAAGGCGCAGGAGGCTAGGCTGGCTGGTGTAGATTTGCATCTTTTTGCTTAAGACGCTTTCAGACTATAAGTATGTACTTTCGCTTTCTTGGCATGCCACCACTTGTATTATATTTTGTGTATTGTAAACCAGATATTATATAAGATAAATAAAGCGAATGTTTTGTGCAAATGCCTTGTTGTTCTGATATTTGCTTGGCCGACCTAACACAACGTCAGATTGGAGTACGGGTTGAGAAGCCTTAGGCTTTGGTCTGACGGGACGTGTTAGTGGGCGGCCTGGCCTAGTTACGAATTGCACTTTTTGTAACTTTGGCTGGATTGCCCGTTAACCCGTCTTGTAGTGCTCTCGAACCTCGGTAGACGGTCGGGCCGTCGGTCATGTTCTTGTTTGATAGTTGGCCGGTGGTTCGACCTATGCTTAGAACGGTTCGGGGGTGTTACAGATCCTTGGAGTACACAGATTTTGAAGTAGAGCCGTATGGAGTCTTGGTTGAACTCTTCCTCTTGTTTTGCTGCTCAATGAGAATGGCTTTGTGCAGTAGCTCATCCATGTCCTCATACTCCTGTAGCTCCAATCTGTCTTGTATGTCACAGTTTAACCCTCCTTGGAACCAAGCCATGGTTGCTTCAGCTCCTTCAATCAGGTCAGCTTTCAAGATGAGTGATTCCATCTCCTGGTGATAGTCCTCCACACTCTTAGATCCTTGAGAAAGCTTTCTCAATTTCTGGTGAAGATCTCTCCCATAGTGAGTAAGTACAAATCTTTTCTTCATCACAGTTTTCATCTCAAACCAGGAAGCTATCTGAGGCTCTCCATTGCGTCTCCTAGTGGTTGCAATATGTTCCCACCAGTTGATAGCATACCCACTAAACTCAGTGGTGGCTAATCTGACCTTCCTTCCCTCAGTAAACTGCTGGCAATTAAAGACTAACTCTATCTTCTTCTCCCACTCCAAGTAGGCATCTGGATCATTCTTGCCATGGAATGGAGGAATTCTCAACTGGAGATTTCCTAAGTTATCAGCTGCTGGTTGTCTGTGGTTATGGCGCCTGCTGTGTTGACTAGTCTGAGACTCGTCATCACTTTCATCAGCCTCATCACCATAGATCCTATGACCCCCAACTTCAACTCGTGGTCCTCTTATAGGTCCAATGCGTGCTCTTTGAGCTCCAACAACAGCTGCTGATCTCTCCTGTCTTGCAATATCATCAGGAAAGATTTCATTAGCTTGCTGAGCACGATTGTAATTAGCTTGCATTCTTCTGGTTATCTCAGCCATCATAGCCTCAAATTGAACTTGCTTGAGGTTAATTTGCTGAGCAGCCGGTTCTCCTACTTCCTCTCCATCTTGATCATCAGCCATTGTTCCTGAAAGACAAGTTAGCAAAGACAGAGGAATACAGACAGATTAAAAACACTCTCTCTCTCAGTTTCAGCTGCCAAGTCTCTGCTTTCCTCACAAGTTCAGTTAAGATTCAAAGCTCCACACCTAAGATCTAGAACTAAACCCCAATCAATCAGAGAGAAACTATTGAGAGATTTAGGCACCAGCTGACTTTACCACCCTGAGTTGGATTACTCTTCAGCTTTTTTTTTGTTTTTTGATTTGGATCAGAGATCTCTTTTCTTTTTTTTTTTTTTTTTTTTTTTTTTTTTTGATTTGCAGGTTGGCTCAGCTGGCTTACAACAGATAGAAAGATAAGAAAAGTGTTTGATGGAGTGAATGATCTGAGTAGACAAATCGCAAACCCTAACCTTCAAGTGGCTCTGATACCACTTGGTGCAGCCTGGGTATGGCTTCTGCTCCTGGATCACTCGAAGGGGAATGGAAGAGGGTTGTCTGTGGCGGCTACTAGCACTCTGCTGGACTATGGACGTCTCTCTCAAGCTATGGAATGGCGGCAGAGATGGTTTGCTACTCAAAGACACAAGATTACCCTGTATTCTCTAAGATGGTTTTCACTAAGGAATTCCTTCCCTAAGGTCAGATCAATGTTCCTTTAGCTGAACAGAGAAAGCAGGAAACGAGACAACTCTTTGCCGTAAGTTTTTGATTGAAAAGTTGAATGAGTCTCACAAAGTCTGCGTAGAAAGATAAATAGAAAACCCCCAGCAACCCTAATTATAAACCAAGATGGTTTAATCTAATTCCTAATCTAAACCCAATCAAAATTGATTTTTTTATTAAATACTAAACCTACCCGAAATTGGTTTAATTTAAATGAAATCAAATTATACTGAAATAAAATTAAACCAACTGGCTGGTTTATCTTGATTCTCCTCTTCTGATTTAACCTCCACGGATTTGGCTAAGTGTTGAAGGCTCTTCTCTTGTGCTCTCAGTCTTGATCTGGTTACTGGTCCACTCCACAAGCTGGCTAGCTCATCTGGTTCTTCTCTGCTCAAGTCTGGTTCTTCTCTGCTCAAGTCTGGCTCTCCTCTTCTCAAGTCTGGCTCTTCTCTACTCAAGTCTGGCTCTTCTCTTCTCAAGTCTTTTTCTTCTCTGCTCAAGTTTGGCTCTCCCTCGTCAGACTCACTCAGCTCTCCAATGTCTCTACTCATGGCTGCACCAGGTATCGATCACAAGATGCAAGGACTTTCAAACAAGTATCTGGACCTGCAAGTAAACATTAGTTCCTATCCTCTCTCTCTACTAATTTTCTCTCCTAGTCAACGTCTGGTTATATTTGCAAGATCATTGACCAAGATTAGACAGGCTTCCATGAATCAAGCATTAATGGTGGTTGCCACCAAGGAGTTCACTTCTTTTTTACCTATATCCTAGGATTATTTGTGAAGCAAGCCTTAATGGTTGTAGCCACCAAGTCCTGTTCTAATCCTTTACCTATAGAATTCTTATGAAGCAAGCCTTAATGGTTGTAGCCACCAAGTCCTGTTCGAATTCCTTCCTAATAAATCTCTAATAGATATATATAATAATAATGATTTTTTTATCTATCTATCTACTATTCGAAAATAGAGAGAGAAATGGTGATTAATCTATCTACACATGGCTTTACCTTCCAAACTTGTTTGAAAAATCCCATCCCATGTATTCCAAGCCCCAAGACAAGCAATTGTGTCAAGTTTAGTGTTGGAGGTCAGCTTTCGTTCCTTCAAACAATCTCAGCAAGTGTGAATAGTTGACAGGTTGATCCACTTTAGTACCTATATCTGCAATTAGTAACTCTAGAATGGTGCTAAAGAGTGGTTAGATAACAAGAAAAAAACTATAAGTTCATTATCCCCTTCTTGACTCAGTAAAACTTTTTGAAAAACGTTTTAATAAGACTCATAAATAAATTACTATCAGTAAACCTCCCCCTAGACTTAAACTACACTGTCCCTAGTGTAAATTCAGTCGGAGTTATGGTGATAACTAAATCAAAAGGACTCAATGTAACAAGTTAGAACGATATACCAGAACGGAATTGATGTCGACCGATGTAAAGGATGTTGATATCGGTCGTGGCAGGTTAGGCAATGTCGATCGATGTCGACAGCTTCTCGTCGGTCGATACTCACGGCAATCGTCTACTCGGATCTTTTTGTTTTTTTATGACCTGCAATAATTAAAAACCAACATAAATAGTATATCAATAAAAAATACATAAATATTACCTAATAGTGGGTTGCCTCCCACTCAGCGCTTTGTTATAGTCATTTAGCTTGACTTTGGAGGTGATTGGGCTAGTAGTGTTAAAAGCTGGAACTTGTTGGAAAACAAGTTTCCATCTCTTCTCTGCGCTTGTTGAACCATGTACTAGTGAAGTCAGTCATTGCTTCATCCCCTCTGCTCCATTTTTCCTTCATTGTTGCAGTTGTGTTTTCCATTCTTTACAATCTATCTTCAAGACTCTCAAGGTTGAACTGATGTCTACAAAGTGTGGCGTAAGTGTCAGCTGAGATCTCCTCTCCATGGTGATGTGTGTCAGACATGTTTTATGTCACCTTCGGTACTAGTCAGCCTCGGTTTGTAGCGTCGTCGACCAATGTATGTCTACGAATGTCGGTCAATATGTTGTTGCATCTGTCGATCGATGTGGATGCTTCTGGTCGATGGGCAATGTAAATCTGTATCTCCACAAATTCCCCATGCATAGCTTCAATCTTGGAAGTCAAAGCACTAATGCTAAGATCCATTTGGAAATAGATGTCACCACATCTCCCATCAAGCCTCTCTTCTGTAGTGTTTGGAGCTCTAGAGTTCTCTTCTACCAACTGATCTATCTCTTCTCTGGTGTGAAAGTCTTGTGGAGAATTCATCGCAGGTGAGTGTGGTGGACTGTTGTCGACTGATGCTGGTAAGCATTGGTCGATTGATGTTGGTAAGCGACTATCGATCGATGCATGTTGTCTTCTGTCGATCGATTTATGGCGAGAATAGTCGATTGCTTACCGAATTCTGGCTATGTCTTGCCTCATCTCTTCCATGCATGTAGTTAACTAACCGATGCTATCATTGAGGGGATGGTAGACACCATCGAGTTTCATCTGGAAATCACCTTCATACTTCCCTTGGGCTCCACAGACTCCATAGAACATCTCATTGATCTCGTCCTTGGTGTAGATCTCTGGTACCAGCTTGGTCTGTGTGAATGAGCTAGCATGTTCAGGAAGACATATGTAGCTTGGCTCATCTCTCGAAGCTCTTTCCAGAAGTTTTCCGATATCTCTGTTGTGAACACGAATTGTGTGTCTCTCTAGATCTCTGGCGTATCCCTGTTCATCTTTGTAGACTCTTTCTGCCGAATTCTGGACGTCTGTCGGCCGATGTTGGGACGTCAACGTTGATCGATGGTCGAGTGGGATGGCAAGACCTTTGTTCGAAGCTTTTGTCTATGCCACCAGCTGCGTCATAGAACTCTTTTGTATCTTTCTGTTGGTATTCTAGAATGTTGCGTTGATGTACGAACATATTTTCTGCTCCATTGGCTGTCTGAAGGATGTCTACAATATCTTTTCTAGATACGTTCAGTATACGTACGTCTATTGCTCTTGCGTAGCCATCTGGGTCCATGAAAATAGTAAATTCGTCTCGTTATCAAATTTATATTTTTTGCTTACATTGGTTTTTGGTTTAGAGCGAATATCGATCGATGTTGTATGAACGACGTCGATCGATGTTGAAGGATTTGTTTCGATCGATGGACGGCTTGCTCTGTCGATCGGATGGTTGTATCGTGTTCTTCCCAAAGCAGCTTCTGATCGATGTTGATCTGTTTCATCGCGTCTTTGCATGTTGAGAAGTTCCTCATATGTTAAACCTTCATGTAGTTCATCTGCTCTTGGCGCTACATTGCTGTTTCTACTCCATAGCTTTCGTGATGGTGATCATCTGCCCAACTGCCAATCGAGTAGTCTCACTCTCGCACTCAGTTGACTTCTGCTTCGATCGATGAGTGGTTGGCAATGTCGGTCGATGCTCGTTTCCGGTTTCTGATGAGGTTGAGAATCGATCGATGGTGAGACTGTTATGTCGATCGATGGTGCATTCCTTTTCCAAGAGGAATGACGTAGAAGTGTATCTTCCTCATCAAGGATGGCTTTGTACTCGGTAGCTCGTTCATCCTCATAGTCTTCATCATACTCTTCTGTATGCATGTTTTGTCTGGTGTATGCGGCAATAGTGGGGTTGTAGTAGTCGTTCTCCCAATCATCTGGACAACTATCGACCGATTTGTCCTGGGGTTTGTCGGTCGATTTCTTATTGCCCCTGTCGATCGATATTGCAGTGTGAGATTCGATCGACGCCGAGTATTCTGTCTCGTATTCCACTCCACAGTGCCAAGCTGCAATGATTCATGGATCATTAATTCTTCTGGAGGACATCTGTGTCTTCTTGACTGGAATGGGGTCGTAGTGGGTTTGAGGATCTATGAGCGTCAAGCACAACTGATTGGATTGCAGGTTACACACTGCTCCTACTGTTGACAAGAAGGCTCTCCCAAGCAATAGAGAAGAGTTCCAGTTTAGCTTGATGTCCTGGACATAGAAATCAACTGGAACTAGGGCATTACCAATCTGCACCTCTAGATCTCTCACAATCCCTCCTGAATTCCTCTGAGAACAGTCCACAAAAGTGAACAATTCATTGGAAGGCTCCACCTGCAGACCCAGATGGTCTGCCATAACCCTAGGTAGGATGCTGACTGATGCTCCTATATCGCACAAAGCATGTGGAAACTCAATACCCTTCACCGTGCATGGTATTTCGATTTGCCCATGAGCACTCTTCTTCTTCAATGTAACCCTCTTCCCCATCTTTTCTCTAGCTTCACAGAACATTCTCTTGAGGTCTTCTTCTTTCTCCCTTGTCGCTCTGAAGAACATCCACAATCTTTGAGTATAATAAGCCTCCTCGAATGGCTTATCTAGAGGAATCGTGAAGACTCTTTTTCGGAAACTTTTATTTTCCTTATCAATTGCCCCCCTCTTCAGATGCTTCTCCTTTTTTTCCTTTCTTTTCCTTAGGGTTCTTCCCATAGGAACCCTATCGACTTCCATCGAATCTTCTCCATCATCTGAATGTATCCCGACGGTCTCTGGTGGGTTTTCTGAAGGTGTGGGTTTGGGCCTGAGTGCATTGAGACGTGCAACATCTATCTTTGGCATCTGCACTCGGTACGTAATAGGTGCTCGTCGATCGATGGAAGCTGGGGGTTGTCGATCGATGTCGACATCTTTTTGTCGATCGATAGGGGTAACATCACGTCGAGCTATTCCGACATTATCAGGGTTGAGCGGATGTGGGTGTTTTGCTGCGAACTCTTCGTGAGTCAGAATCCTCACGGCATTGCAAGTTGCAGTTGACTCCGTAGGTGTCATCGGTTGATGCTTTGGAGATCCTGTCGATCGATTTGGACTGGGCGACGTCGATCGATGTGCATGGTCTGGCATCGATCGACACCAGTGCGATCCGCCGAAGCTCATCAGACTTTCTACTTCAAATCTCCATCTTGCAGCTTTTCTTCGTTCACCACTTGCCAGAAATCATCCCCAATGATGGCATTCACGAGTTGTTTCATCACATAATCTTCTACCCCTCTTGTCAAGGCTTCCTGCCTCTTAACAGCTTCTCTTTTCCGAACAACCTGCATCTCCAGCTTCATCATATGAGTGCTCAAAGTTTCTAACTTTGTGTTCAGGTTAGTGTAGACAGAATCAATCTTCCCATTGAAGTCCACTGTCATGGGCTGTTGTTCCTCAAGAACCGTATCAAGCATCTCTTCAATCTTTCTCTCTTGAGTAGATGGCAGTGGCTTCTGGTAGTAGGGATTTCCATAACTCATGTTGTTGCTGTAAGGTTTCTGGTACTGCGAACTCTGGTTGAAATTACCTCTGTTTCCATAGGAATTTCTGTTTCCACCCTCGTTTCCAGAACCTTGGAATCCAGTTTCACCAATGAAGTTCACTTCTTCTTCTTCCTCTACTCTACCCTCTGTGTCTACAGCTTCTGCATCTTCAACCAAGCAGACCTGCTTCCTAAGAAGCTTGTGAACACTATCCATGTAAAACCTCGTCTTAAAAAAAAAATCATAATTTCGGTTTTATGAAATATCTCGGGGAAGACGAAGGCTCGGGAAATTTTTATCCTCAAGGTTAAGGTTAGTTTGGAGTCTATTAAAAATATTTAGCTCATCAGAACGGGATCGGAAAAATATTTGGGATTGATCGCGGGACGAAAATTCACCAGAAGGGCCGAAATCGCGTAAATCGACCGAGAAGCTTGAGGTAGCTTGATCTAAGGGATCAGGACGTGGTGTCAACCATTTAACCTGCTGAGTGTCAACATAAGAAGGAGGTGAAGACGTGCATGAAGCAGTTCCATGCAGCTTGACACACAGAAGCACGAGGTGATGTAATACCTGCGATCTGCACATGCGAACCGACATGCAGAGGCCCGTGTGTCGCGATGCATGAGCACCAGACATGATGAAGGGAAAGTGGACGTGGAGGTGTCTTCTGGAATGGCTAGAGAGCATACAACAGGGCATGTGGACGCCCATGTGTCGCCACGCATGCGACTGGAAGCATGCAGGATGACACACATGCGATCGGGTGGCTCATTCTTATTGGCCGGCAACTTTTTACTCATTCAGACACACCAAGGACACTCTAAAACGTGGCTTAGAGAGAGAGAGAGAGAGAAAGACAGAGAAAGAAGTGAGGTGCTTTAGAAGTATAGACATTTTTTGAAAACCGATAAACTACCGGGAAGTTCCGAAAGACTGTCCAGAAGAGAAAGAAGGTTATTTCCGAGTTCTGAGCAGTCCAGACCAGTTAATTCAAGAAACTGAGGTTGGGATTTGGGATTTGACATCACGGTACCAAGACGAAGTTTTGGAGGGGATAAAAGGGGTTTGGTCAACATCCGGAATCAAAGGGTCGAGCCACATCCCTTAATCATTGTGAATCACGGCTAATTGTTTGTTAACGAATTTTTAATGTAGGACGAAGGGGAATGGAAGAGGGTTGTCTGTGGCGGCTACTAGCACTCTGCTGGACTATGGACGTCTCTCTCAAGCTATGGAATGGCGGCAGAGATGGTTTGCTACTCAAAGACACAAGATTACCCTGTATTCTCTAAGATGGTTTTCACTAAGGAATTCCTTCCCTAAGGTCTGATCAATGTTCCTTTAGCTGAACAGAGAAAGCAGGAAACGAGACAACTCTTTGCCGTAAGTTTTTGATTGAAAAGTTGAATGAATCTCACAAAGTCTGCGTAGAAAGATAAATAGAAAACCCCCAGCAACCCTAATTATAAACCAAGATGGTTTAATCTAATTCCTAATCTAAACCCAATCAAAATTGGTTTTTTTATTAAATACTAAACCTACCCGAAATTGGTTTAATTTAATGAAATCAAATTATACTGAAATAAAATTAAACCAACTGGCTGGTTTATCTTGATTCTCCTCTTCTGATTTAACCTCCACGGATTTGGCTAAGTGTTGAAGGCTCTTCTCTTGTGCTCTCAGTCTTGATCTGGTTACTGGTCCACTCCACAAGCTGGCTAGCTCATCTGGTTCTTCTCTGCTCAAGTCTGGTTCTTCTCTGCTCAAGTCTGGCTCTCCTCTTCTCAAGTCTGGCTCTTCTCTACTCAAGTCTGGCTCTTCTCTTCTCAAGTCTTTTTCTTCTCTGCTCAAGTTTGGCTCTCCCTCGTCAGACTCACTCAGCTCTCCAATGTCTCTACTCATGGCTGCACCAGGTATCGATCACAAGATGCAAGGACTTTCAAACAAGTATCTGGACCTGCAAGTAAACATTAGTTCCTATCCTCTCTCTCGACTAATTTTCTCTCCTAGTCAACGTCTGGTTATATTTGCAAGATCATTGACCAAGATTAGACAGGCTTCCATGAATCAAGCATTAATGGTGGTTGCCACCAAGGAGTTCACTTCTTTTTTACCTATATCCTAGGATTATTTGTGAAGCAAGCCTTAATGGTTGTAGCCACCAAGTCATGTTCTAATCCTTTACCTATAGAATTCTTATGAAGCAAGCCTTAATGGTTGTAGCCACCAAGTCCTGTTCGAATTCCTTCCTAATAAATCTCTAATAGATATATATATAATAATAATGATTTTTTTATCTATCTACTACTATTCGAAAATAGAGAGAGAAATGGTGATTAATCTATCTACACATGGCTTTGCCTTCCAAACTTGTTTGAAAAATCCCATCCCATGTATTCCAAGCCCCAAGACAAGCAATTGTGTCAAGTTTAGTGTCGGAGGTCAGCTTTCGTTCCTTCAAACAATCTCAGCAAGTGTGAATAGTTGACAGGTTGATCCACTTTAGTACCTATATCTGCAATTAGTAATTCTAGAATGGTGCTAAAGAGTGGTTGAACTGATGTCTACTAAGTGTGGCGTAAGTGTCAGCTGAGATCTCCTCTCCATGGTGATGTGTGTCAGACATGTTTTATGTCACCTTTGGTACTAGTCAGCCTCGGTTTGTAGCGTCATCGACCAATGTATGTCTACGAATGTCGGTCAATATGTTGTTGCATCTGTCGATCGATGTGGATGCTTCTGGTCGATGGGCAATGTAACTCTGTATCTCCACAAATTCCCCATGCATAGCTTCAATCTTGGAAGTCAAAGCACAAATGCTAAGATCCATTTGGAAATAGATGTCACCACATCTCCCATCAAGCCTCTCTTCTGTAGTGTTTGGAGCTCTAGAGATCTCTTCTACCAACTGATCTATCTCTTCTCTGGTGTGAAAGTCTTGTGGAGAATTCATCGGAGGTGAGTGTGGTGGACTGTTGTCGACTGATGCTGGTAAGCATTGGTCGATTGATGTTGGTAAGCGACTATCGATCGATGCATGTTGTCTTCTGTCGATCGATTTATGGCGAGAATAGTCGATTGCTTACCGAATTCTGGCTATGTCTTGCCTCATCTCTTCCATGCATGTAGTTAACTAACCGATGCTATCATTGAGGGGATGGTAGACACCATCGAGTTTCATCTGGAAATCACCTTCATACTTCCCTTGGGCTCCACAGACTCCATAGAACATCTCATTGATCTCGTCCTTGGTGTAGATCTCTGGTGCCAGCTTGGTCTGTGTGAATGAGCTAGCATGTTCAGGAAGACATATGTAGCTTGGCTCATCTCTCGAAGCTCTTTCCAGAAGTTTTCCGATATCTCTGTTGTGAACACGAATTGTGTGTCTCTCTAGATCTCTGGCGTATCCCTGTTCATCTTTGTAGACTCCTTCTGCCGAATTCTGGACGTCTGTCGGCCGATGTTGGGACGTCAACGTTGATCGATGGTCGAGTGGGATGGCAAGACCTTTGTTCGAAGCTTTTGTCTATGCCACCAGCTGCGTCATAGAACTCTTTTGTATCTTTCTGTTGGTATTCTAGAATGTTGCGTTGATGTACGAACATATTTTCTGCTCCATTGGCTGTCTGAAGGATGTCTACAATATCTTTTCTAGATACGTTCAGTATACGCACGTCTATTGCTCTTGCGTAGCCATCTGGGTCCATGAAAATAGTAAATTCGTCTCGTTATCAAATTTATATTTTTCGCTTACAGTGGTTTTTGGTTTAGAGCGAATATCGATCGATGTTGTATGAACGACGTCGATCGATGTTGAAGGATTTGTTTCGATCGATGGACGGCTTGCTCTGTCGATCGGATGGTTGTATCGTGTTCTTCCCAAAGCAGCTTCTGATCGATGTTGATCTGTTTCATCGCGTCTTTGCATGTTGAGAAGTTCCTCATATGTTAAACCTTCATGTAGTTCATCTGCTCTTGGCGCTACATTGCTGTTTCTACTCCATAGCTTTCGTGATGGTGATCATCTGCCCAACTGCCAATCGAGTAGTCTCACTCTCGCACTCAGTTGACTTCTGCTTCGATCGATGAGTGGTTGGCAATGTCGGTCGATGCTCGTTTCCGGTTTCTGATGAGGTTGAGAATCGATCGATGGTGAGACTGTTATGTCGATCGATGGTGCATTCCTTTTCCAAGAGGAATGACGTAGAAGTGTATCTTCCTCATCAAGGATGGCTTTGTACTCGGTAGCTCGTTCATCCTCATAGTCTTCATCATACTCTTCTGTATGCATGTTTTGTCTGGTGTATGCGGCAATAGTGGGGTTGTAGTAGTCGTTCTCCCAATCATCTGGACAACTATCGACCGATTTGTCCTGGGGTTTGTCGGTCGATTTCTTATTGCCCCTGTCGATCGATATTGCAGTGTGAGATTCGATCGACGCCGAGTATTCTGTCTCGTATTCCACTCCACAGTGCCAAGCTGCAATGATTCATGGATCATTAATTCTTCTGGAGGACATCTGTGTCTTCTTGACTGGAATGGGGTCGTAGTGGGTTTGGGGATCTATGAGCGTCAAGCACAACTGATTGGATTGCAGGTTACACACTGCTCCTACTGTTGACAAGAAGGCTCTCCCAAGCAATAGAGAAGAGTTCCAGTTTAGCTTGATTTCCTGGACATAGAAATCAACTGGAACTAGGGCATTACCAATCTGCACCTCTAGATCTCTCACAATCTCTCCTGAATTCCTCGGAGAACAGTCCACAAAAGTAAACAATTCATTGGAAGGCTCCACCTGCAGACCCAGATGGTCTGCCATAACCCTAGGTAGGATGCTGACTGATGCTCCTATATCGCACAAAGCATGTGGAAACTCAATACCCTTCACCGTGCATGGTATTTCGATTTGCCCATGAGCACTCTTCTTCTTCAATGTAACCCTCTTCCCCATCTTTTCTCTAGCTTCACAGAACATTCTCTTGAGGTCTTCTTCTTTCTCCCTTGTCGCTCTGAAGAACATCCACAATCTTTGAGTATAATAAGCCTCCTCGAATGGCTTATCTAGAGGAATCTTGAAGACTCTTTTTCGGAAACTTTTATTTTCCTTATCAATTGCCCCCCTCTTCAGATGCTTCTCCTTTTTTTCCTTTCTTTTCCTTAGGGTTCTTCCATAGGAACCCTATCGACTTCCATCGAATCTTCTCCATCATCTGAATGTATCCCGACTGTCTCTGGTGGGTTTTCTGAAGGTGTGGGTTTGGGCCTGAGTGCATTGAGACGTGCAACATCTATCTTTGGCATCTGCACTCGGTACGTAATAGGTGCTCGTCGTTCGATGGACGCTGGGGGTTGTCGATCGATGTCGACATCTTTTTGTCGATCGATAGGGGTAACATCACGTCGAGCTATTCCGACATTATCAGGGTTGAGCGGATGTGGGTGTTTTGCTGCGAACTCTTCGTGAGTCATAATCCTCACGGCATTGCAAGTTGCAGTTGACTCCGTAGGTGTCATCGGTTGATGCTTTGGAGATCCTGTCGATCGATTTGGACTGGGCGACGTCGATCGATGTGCATGGTCTGGCATCGATCGACACCAGTGCGATCCGCCGAAGCTCATCAGACTTTCTACTTCAAAATCTCCATCTTGCAGCTTTTCTTCGTTCACCACTTGCTAGAAATCATCCCCAATGATGGCATTCACGAGTTGTTTCATCACATAATCTTCTACCCCTCTTGTCAAGGCTTCCTGCCTCTTAACAGCTTCTCTTTTCCGAACAACCTGCATCTCCAGCTTCATCATATGAGTGCTCAAAGTTTCTAACTTTGTGTTCAGGTTAGTGTAGACAGAATCAATCTTCCCATTGAAGTCCACTGTCATGGGCTGTTGTGCCTCAAGAACCGTATCAAGCATCTCTTCCATCTTTCTCTCTTGAGTAGACGGCAGTGGCTTCTGGTAGTAGGGATTTCCATAACTCATGTTGTTGCTGTAAGGTTTCTGGTACTGCGAACTCTGGTTGAAATTACCTCTGTTTCCATAGGAATTTCTGTTTCCACCCTCGTTTCCAGAACCTTGGAATCCAGTTTCACCAATGAAGTTCACTTCTTCTTCTTCCTCTACTCTACCCTCTGTGTCTACAGCTTCTGCATCTTCAACCAAGCAGACCTGCTTCCTAAGAAGCTTGTGAACACTATCCATGTAAAACCTCGTCTTAAAAAAAAAATCATAATTTCGGTTTTATGAAATATCTCGGGGAAGACGAAGGCTCGGGAAATTTTTATCCTCAAGGTTAAGGTTAGTCTGGAGTCTGTTAAAAATATTTAGGTCATCAGAACGGGATCGGAAAAATATTTGGGATTGATCGCCGGACGAAAATTCACCAGAAGGGCCGAAATCGCGTAAATCGACCGAGAAGCTTGAGGTAGCTTGATATAAGGGATCAGGACGTGGTGTCAACCATTTAACCTGCTGAGTGTCAACATAAGAAGGAGGTGTAGACGTGCATGAAGCAGTTCAATGCAGCTTGACACACAGAAGCACGAGGTGATGTAATACCTGCGATCTGCACATGCGAACCGACATGCAGAGGCCCGTGTGTCGCGATGCATGAACACCAGACATGATGAAGGGAAAGTGGACATGGAGGTGTCTTCTGGAATGGCTAGAGAGCATACAACAGGGCATGTGGACGCCCATGTGTCGCCACGCATGCGACTGGAAGCATGCAGGATGACACACATGCGATCGGGTGGCTCATTCTTATTGGCCGGCAACTTTTTACTCATTCAGACACACCAAGGACACTCTAAAACGTGGCTTAGAGAGAGAGAGAGAGAGAGAAAGACAGAGAAAGAAGTGAGGTGCTTTAGAAGTATAGACATTTTTTGAAAACCGATAAACTATCGGGAAGTTCCGAAAGACTGTCCAGAAGAGAAAGAAGGTTATTTCCGAGTTCTGAGCAGTCCAGACCAGTTAATTCAAGAAACTGAGGTTGGGATTTGGGATTTAACATCACGGTACCAAGACGAAGTTTTGGAGGGGATAAAAGGGGTTTGGTCAACATTCGGAATCAAAGAGTCGAGCCACATCCCTTAATCATTGTGAATCACGGTTAATTGTTTGTTAATGAATTTTTAATGTAGGTTCCTGACATCGGAGACGGCTTCCGAGCTAGGATAGCCAGACCAGTCTAGGTGTCAGTTTGTGGATCCAAGGCTTGAGACGATATCTGGGCTAAGTGGATAGCAAGACTAGTCTAAGCACCTGAATTATTGTGATTGTGTGATTATTATATGTTGTTATAGTGTGTACCTCGTGTTGGTACTGTGGTGGGAGAACTTCGTGGTGGTTCTAGTAGTAGTTTGCAGGTCATTGCTTCCTCAAATGGTACCACTAAGCCGGTCGTGGTCCGGAAAGTGGTGGGCTCGGTTTAACTTTGCTTGATCACCAAGGCTGAGTGTCACACGTGGATGTGACAGCCCCCGGCGAGTCCGATAGAGGACCGGGGCACGGCGATTCTGATTGAGGACCGTGACCGGGCGATTCCACAGCGCCTACGCCTGTGTGGTGTAATAGTGAAGGGATTGCCGGTGTCCCTTATGTGGAGGAAGAATGATTTTGTTGGGCCCTAGGAGTATATATATATATATATATGGTTGATTGATATGACAATCATAAAGAGTGTTTTGATTTATTATGGTTTAATGGTTTATTGCTTATTTGGTCATGCTTTATGATCTTGAATATTGATTGTTGAACTACCCGTCATGCTTGTGTTTGTGTTTGGAGTGGGGTTTAGAATGACGGGTTGTTGTATATGCTAGATAGGGAACCCTGGCTCACTGAGTGAAACTAGTTCACTCACTCCTCACATCCTTTTGCAGGTTACCAGTAGAAAGGACCATAGCGCTCGCGGAATTGTAGGAGCTGGTGTAGATTGGACATCTTTTACTAAAGACTCGTTTTCAAGATATATAAATGTATGTTTTAGTTTCGACTGCGTCCATGGACCATATGTATAATATTTTGGGCTTGTGAACTTCTTGTTTTATGGAATAAAGTATGTTTTGTATTCGTGACGTGTTGAATCTGATATTAGGTTAGTCCAACCTAACACAACTCTATGATTTGGTACGGGTTGCAAAGCTTTAGGCCGAAGATTAGAAAAAACGAGTTTTGAATGGATATTCTGGGTTACAGAATTATGTTTGTGACTTGGAAAGTTTATTCTCAACCCGTCGTAACACTTTCAAACTTGGCAGAGGAAGGTCGTTCGGGCATGTTCTTGTTTGATTGTTGCCCGGCTGACTGACAGATGTCTAAAACAGTTCGGGGGTGTTACAGAGGTGGTATCAGAGCATGGTTTAGATCATGCGGTCAATCACGTACTTTCCGTGTTTTATCTAGTCAAATGTGTCGTAAAAGATGTGTTAGGAAACCAGCAGAGTTCCGTTTTAATTAGTATTCTTAATAGGAAATTCCCTGTTCGTGGATTGCAGATGGCAAGAATGGGAAGGAGTGAAGGAGGGCATGATTGGATGCTGGGAACAAAAAGAGTTTCAAGAAGAAGAGGACTGGGATATGAATCAGAGGGAAGGGTGCAAACACTGGCACACACCAACCAAGCATCCAGTGAAGAAAATGTAGGAAGAAACAACAATCTTTTTGGACATGATCAAGAGATACCACCAGAAGAAAACGTCAGTTTGCTAACCTAGTACAAGGAGACAAGACAGTTAGAGGATATGAATCTGAGTTCATGCGACTGCGACGACACGTGCTGTGAAGACAAGATGATGAAGAAACCATGATATCTAACTTTATGTTTGGTATGAAACCAGAGTTGGAAAATAGATTGGCAGTCGGGAACTACGAGAGTCTCACCGAGCTAGTGGAAAAGGCTGTGAATGTGGAGATCGGATTGGAAGCTGAAAAGGCGGCAAGTAAGAAATCCAAGCAGCATCAAGAATGGAAGTATGGTGGAAACCAAAGATCTTTTAAGGGTAAAGATAAGGGAAAGGAATCGGGAGGGCCAAGTCAACGATCTCTGTTCACAAAAAAAATGTTTAACTGTGGCAAGACAGGCCATAAGTCCAGTGAATGCTACGGGAGGAAACCTGGATCCTTTCAGTCAAACTCATACAATCCTACATGCTACACGTGTGGAAAGAAAGGACACATCTCTACCCAGTGCAGTGTCAATCGTCCTATCCCAGCTACGCCAATCACTGTCCATCCTCCTGCAGCTGCACCTGCAATCGCACGAGCGCCAAAAAGGCAAGCTATAGGAGGTAGAGTGTACGCTTTAGAACTAGAGGATACTAAACCTCCAGGCCCATCTAAGGGTCCCATCACAGGTATCTGGGTTCTTTAACCTTACTAGATTTATTTTGTATTGTGTTATTTCTTGTGATGGATTGGTTACCTTCTATTGGATAATTTTTATGTTGTTGATATATATTGATGTTGTGGCAGGAACTTTACATGTTGCGGGGCGTCCCACACATGTATTGTTCGACTCAGGGGAAACACATAGCTTTGTGGCCCCTGAGGTAGCTACCGAGTTTGTGGGTTCATTTGTGATTGACAGGGTGGATGTGGCTGTGATGACTCCCGGAGACCAAACCCTCTAAGCAAAAGAATGCCTCAGAAGAGTTTTATTAGTCATTTGCGAGAAGATGTTCTTGGCAGATTTGTTGGTGGTGCCCTTAAAAGGATATGAAGTTATCTTGGGCATGGATTGGTTATCAGGCTACCGGGCACAATTAGATTGTGGGAAAGGTCGTATTTTATTCAAGGAGAACAGACAACGACAAATAGTGTTTTACGGGATCAGTCTAAGCAAGTCTGTGTCTTTAGTAGCTGCCTTGAGAGTGGAAGATTTGCTTAAGGATGGAGAAGCGTATCTGGTAAGAATAACTGCTAGTGAAGGGCCCAATAGCAATGGAGTTGAAATTACGTATATTGCGGTAGTACAAGAGTTCGAGGATGTGTTTGCAACGTTGAAAGAGTTACCTCCACCTCGGAGTAACCTTTTCACTATTAACTTGGAACCTGAAGCGAATCCGATAACAAAGGCTCCCTACCGCATGGCACCTGTGGAGTTAGCAGAGTTGAAGAAAAACTTGAAGATTTAATGGAGAAAGGTTTCATAAGACCTAGCTCTTCACCATGGGGAGCTCCGGTCTTATTTGTCAAGAAGAACGATTGTAGCATGTGGCTTTGCATTGATTATCGAGGAATCAACAATATCACCATCAAAGATAAGTATCCCCTTCCAAGGATAGACGAGTTGTTGGATCAGCTAAGGGGAGTAAGTTGTTTTTCAAAGATCGACTTGGCGCCGGGCTATCATCAGATTCCTATTTCAGAAGGTGATGTCATAAAGACTGCATTTAGAACTCGTTATGGACAATATGAGTTCGTAGTAATGCCTTTTGGCCTTACTAATGCACCGGCGGCCTTCATGAAATTGATGAATGAAGTCTTTCACGATTATCTCGACAAGTTCCTGATAATCTTCATCGATGACATTTTAATATATTCCAAGACAGAGGTAGAGCACAAAGCACACTTGAAGCTAGTGTTGGAACGATTAAGAAACCAGAAGCTGTATGCCAAGTTCAGCAAGTGTTCTTTCTGGAAAAAAGAGATCGGGTTCTTAGGGCACCGAGTGTCTGGAGAAGGAGTTTTTGTAGATTCGGAAAAGGTGAAAGTCATCGAGGAATGGCAAAGGCCATCAACGTTAACCGAGGTAAGGAGTTTCCTCGGGTTAGCCGGGTATTATCGAAAGTTCGTCAAGGACTTTTCTTCGATCGCTAAGCCCCTGACGAAGTTGACCGGAAAAAGAGTTCCATTCATCTGGGGAAAAGAAACGGATGAAGCATTTCAGAGACTGAAGAAAGCTTTGACCACAACACCGATATTGGCATTACCTGAACAAGGTAAACCTTACACTCTGTACGTAGATGCTTCTAGGGTTGGATTGGGTTGTGTGTTAATGCAAGAAGGCAAAGTCATTGCTTATGCATCAAGGCAACTCAGGAAGCACGAAGAGAACTACCCAACACACGACTTAGAAATGGCGGCAGTGGTGTTTGTGTTAAGAATTTGGAGATCCTACTTATATGGAGAAGTCGTGGAAGTATTCACAGATCATAAGATCTCAAGTATTTGTTTACACAGCCTGATCTGAACCTCCGACAAAGGCGATGGATGGAGTTTGTGGCGGATTACGACCTGAAGATTCAATATCATCCAGGCAAAGCTAATGTGGTCGCAGATGCACTAAGTCGTAGAAAGTTAGCGTCCGATGTTGGAAAGGAAGTGGAAGCATTATCAAGTGAACTCAAGTTGATGACTTTATGGGCAATTGAACGGGAGCCAAGTGAGCCTTTAGGCATACGTACCGTAAACCAGGCAGGTTTACTCGCACGGATCATACAGGAGCAACAACGTGATGAGAAGTTAAAAGGAATTATCACAGAAGTTAAAAATTAAGAAGTTCCAAACGCAAGTGGCTATCATGTGGCAGCAGATGGTACATTATTACTTAATGGGAGGATATCAGTACCACAGGGAGAAGGGCTACGAGATGAGATTTTGAAGTCGGCGCATCACTCGTTACTCAGTATCCATCCCGGGAGTACAAAAATGTACCGAGATATCCGAAGGTATTATCATTGGCCAGGAATGAAGAAATCAGTGGCGCGATGGGTGGCTCAATGTCAAACTTGTCAACAAGTCAAAGTCAAGCATCCGATTCCAGGAGGATTGTTACAAAGCTTACCAGTACCTCAGTGGAAATGGGATTCAATATCCATGGATTTCATCACTGGGTTACCGCCGGCTCGAGGAAGATCAAATAATGCAATATGGGTGATTGTCGACAGACTGACAAAGGTGGTGCACTTGTTACCTATGAAGGAAACCGATAAGGTAGAAGTATTTGCAGAGATGTATGTGGACCAAATTATGAGGTTGCATGGGGTGCTAACAGATATAGTCTCCGATCGAGATCCTAGATTCACCTCAAATTTTTGGAAGCCGTTACAAGAAGCTGCGGGAACTAAGTTGTTCATAAGCACCGCGTATCATCCCGAGACGAACGACAAAATCGACAGAACCATTCGCACCATAGAGGATATGATGCGGATGTGTATATTGGATTGGACGGGAAGCTGGGAAAAACATTTACCATTAATCGAGTTCTCCTACAACAACAACTTTCATTCTAGCATAGGTATGGCACCATATGAGGCGCTTTATGGGAGGCCATGCAAAACACCTTTATGCTGGACCGAAGTTGGAGAAAGAAGAGAGTTTGCACCCAAAATTGTAGAAGAGACAATGAAAAAGTTGGAGATCATTCAAACCAATATGAAGAAAGCGCAGGATAGACAAAAGAAGTATGCCGATCAATCAAGGAGAGAAGTGATGTTCAATATTGGTGGTTGGGTTTATCTGAAAGTGTCAGCTCAAAAAGAAAAGGACCGATTCGGGAAGGTCGGGAAACTAGCGGTAAGATTCATTGGGCCTTACCAGATTATACAACGAATCAGAGAGGTAGCTTATCGTCTCAACCTACCTGAAGAGATGCAAATATATCTGATATTTCACGTATCAATGCTGCATTGAGACAGAGCAAATCAAAAACCAGCAAACAAACCTCACTTATCCAGAGGGACCAATCCGAATAGGTGAATGTCGGATACGAAGATTGAAGAATCGAGAAATTCCTCAAGTCTAAATTTTCTGGGGCAAGCGGAACCGTGTAGTTGTGACCTGGGAAGATGAATCAAGATTCAAAGTGTTGTATCCAGAGTTCTTCCACGAAGATGTCGTGATGGAAGAAGGGGGATCACCGGATCCTTAGAGAATTCGGGGACGGATTCAAATAAGGGGAGGAGAATATAATACCCCGTCTTAAAAAAAAAACCATAATTTCGGTTTTATGGAATTTCTCGGGAAGCCGAAGGCTCGGGAAATTTTTATCCTCAAGGTTAAGGTTAGTCTGGAGTCTATTAAAAATATTTAGCTTATCAGAACGGGAGCGGAAATATATTCGGGATTGATCGCGCGACGAAAATTCACCAGAAGGGCCGAAATCGTGCAAATCAACCGAGAAGCTCGAGGTGGCTTGATCTAAGGGATCAGGACGTGGTGTCAACCATTTAACCTGATTTGTGTCAACACAGGAAGGAGGTGTAGACGTGCATGAAGCAGTTCCATGCAGCTTGACACATAGAAGCACGAGGTGTCGCAATACCTGCAATCTGCGCATGCAAACCGACATGCAGAGGTCTGTGTGTCGCAATGCATGAACACTAGACATGCTGAAGGGCAAGTGGAAGTGGAGGTGTCTTCTGTAATGGCTAGAGAGCATACAACATGGCATGTGGACGCCCATGTGTTGCCATGCATGCGACCGGAAGCATGCAGGACGACACACAGGCGATCGGGTGGCTCATTCTTATTGGTCGGAACCTTCTATATATACCTAGCTACCCTTGTTCATTTTTACTCATTCCGACACACCAAGAACACTCTAAAACGTGGATTAGAGAGAGAAAGAAGTGAGGTGCTTTAGAAATATAGACATTTTTCGAAAACTGATAAACTGCTGGGAAGTTCCGAAAGACTGTCCAGAAGAGAAAGAAGGTTATTTCCGAGTTCTGATCAGTCCAGACCATTTCATTAAAGACATTGAGGTTAGGTTTTGGGATTTAACATCACGGTACCAAGACGAAGATTTGGGGGGGATAAAAGGGGCTTGGTCAACATCCGGAATCAATGAGTCGAGCCACATCGCTTAATCATTGTGAGTCACGGTTAATTGTTTGTTAACAAATTTTTAATGTAGGTTCCTGACATCGGAGACGGCTTCCGAGCTAGGATAGCCGGACCGGTCTAGGTGTAAGTTTGTGGATCCGAGGCTTGAGACCATGTCTGGGCTAAGTGGATAGCAAGACTAGTCTAAGCACCCGCATTATTGTGATTGTGTGATTATGATATGTTGTTATAGTGTGTACCACGTGTTGATACTGTTGAGTGAGAATGTCGTGGTGGTTCTAGTAGTAGTTTGCAGGTCATTGCTTCCTCAAATGCTACCACTAAGCCGGTCGTGGTCCGGAAAGTGGTGGGCTCGGTTTAACTTGGCTTGATCACCAAGGCTGAGTGTCACACGTGGATATGACAGCCCCCGGCGAGTCCAATAGGGGACCGGGGCACAGCGATTCCGATTGAGGACCGTGACTGGGCGATTCCCGAGCGTCTATGCCTGTGTGGTGTAATAGTGAAGGGATTGTCGGTGTCCCTTATGTGGAGGAAGAATGATTCTGTTGGGCCCTAGGAGTATATATATATATATATGGTTGATACACTAAAATTGGATCTTTGTCTACTGTTAAGTTAACAGTGTAGTTTTAATATGTTTAGATTCAATTCCAGAGGACCAGTTTACACTTTATCTCTATGGGATCAGAATTAAGCTAAAACGAAGTGGGGATTTAAAAGATGTAAATAACGTAAAGAACAAATAACTAGATTAGGTTGTTTTCGAATTGGTTTAAAGCGCTAGTCTAGGGTTTCTTCTCCAGATAAGGAGCTCGTAAGCCAAGCTATTACTCAAGTTCAATTAATCAGCAAGCCTAAACTCGGATCACTCATGTAGAATTGATCCATTCTCGTGGTATCGATTTCTTTACAAGTCGGTCTTGATACCTAAACTCTCGTTTGGGTCAAGACGCGCGAGCAAGCCTTAGAGATCAAGTCCAATAGGTTCACAATGCACTCTAATATCTACTCTCGCTGACTAGGGATGGAAAGCTCATTCAAATCATGTCAAGTTATCAATCAACGGCTAGCTAAATTTATTAACCCTAGTTCATGCACTAAGTGATCAGTTTGATGCAAGCAATAAGAACAGATATGAATGTAGACAATCTTTAGATAACTTATTTAAACTTAGCTCACGATTCCAAACCCTAAGAACCCCTAAACTAACTGGGTGACTACTCAGACATTACACAAGAACAGAGAACCATGATTTCTGAATAATACTGCGTAATAATAAATCATGGTAACAAGAGGGTTCAGGATGATCTTCTCTATGAGATAGATGGAGCCGTCTCCCTTACAATGGCAAATCGCCAAATTCAAAGCTCTCTAGTCTTTCTTGCGTAAAAACTAAGGTAGGTCTAAAGTAATAAATAGGAAACTATATATATAGGAACCACAGGCGGCTAAAGGAAAGAAATAGGAAATCTAGGGCAAATCCCGAAATAATTGGAAACTTCCTTTTTATTCTTTGTCGCTGGAACATGCACTCAGGCTGCTCCGCATGGCTGTTCCGTGTAAAAGACCCCAAATCATACTTTTCTCTCTTCTTTTCCTCTAGATGGTCCATTTCCCATCCAATGCAATTCCAGACCTGTTATGACTCGAGAAGGACTAAACAGACTCGATAAAACCTTGAAAACTATTAGTAAATCATACATATAATGTGCCAAAAACACAATATATCAACTCCCCCAGACTTAGATCCTTGTTCGTCCTCAAACAAAATCAAGTACCAAGAACTGAGAGAAGGGTTTGAAAGCGTGGGAACTCTCCTATTCTAAACAACCATACTTTAACCACGAATCTCTGAACCATACAAGTAGTAAAACTAGGACAACACACCCTTACCAAAACCCCACTGACTGCTGTTCAAAATCGGCCCCATACTCTGTATCTCATACCTGCCAAAGTTAAAACCTTCCAGACAAAACTCCTTAGGTTCAATTAAGAGTAGCGTGAGCTTCTCATCATAGGCATTAGGTAGGGTAACGGTCTAGGTATGAAACATGCCTTTTTGTGTTTAAATGGAGCTAATCAGTGTTTAAGGGCTACCAAATTTTGTAGAGGATGCAGGATATCGCGCAAAATTGCAAGAAAGGATAGATCCATTGATGTCCACAGCCTCAACTCGTTTTTGCATGTTCTTCTTCAGGAACAGTTGCTCTGCTCTGCATGGTTCTCTCTTCTTTCTTTTTAGACTCCTTCTATTTTACCAGTGCCGTCTGTCCTTCCTTTAGAACCTTATCCTCCTTAATCACCATATCTTGAAGTATAATAAGCAAATACAAATTTTTTTTTTCTGGGTGATGGTGTCGAAGCAGGAGGTAACAATGGTGATAAAGACATGCCACTGGAGTTCTTGACTTTACATTCATTCTTATCTCTCTTATCCTCTTAGTTAAGTCATCGGCAGCGGAGCGGCTGTTCCATGTGCTTCTGCCTGTTCTTCAACTGAAACTTTTGTTGCATCAACGAGTGAGAGACTGTGTCGATCCTTTCCTCTCCGGCCCTTTTGTACATATCTGCACATAAGATACTAAATAGCAAATGCATGAGGGCGAAACAAAGGCTTCAGGGTCTTAAGGTGGGTACTATCTAAAGATGAGCTAGCCTCTCAGGATCATCAAGATAGGTAAAAAGAATAAGAAATCCTGAGTGTTTGATTACGTTAAACCCTAATCTAACGCCCATAAAAAGAAGAATTTCTGTCAAGATTAAGTTCAAGTTAGATGGAGTTAAGTCTTTTCAGAGTAACCTCGACATGCTGAAAGCTTCAGGAGAGCAAGATGATGTAATATCAGGCTGTTCTGGATCCACATGTGTGTCTGTCGCTTCTACTAAGGTCACTGAATAAGATGAATTAAAGCACGAGGGTGGTTAATACACATCATAGAATAAGGTCCTGATTCCCACAAAGTTTGGACTGACTCGATCTTAACAAACTGGCTCGATAAAGACATCAAAGCGGACTGACTCTAAACATAAAAACCAAAGGTAAACGATTAGTAGCAGATAATCGCCTCCCCCAGACTTACTTCTCATCGTCTCTGGTGAGAAAATAAATGAAAGGAAGGCTTAAAAGAAACAAGTGCAGGAAACAGAAACAGAAAAAGGAATAGCCCAAACGGATATAACAATGGATATAGAACTAGGAGACTGCCTAGTCAGTATCATCGCTCTCGGACTGGCCCGCAGAACGCCTGTTCCTTCTGCGTGGAGTGGCCCATGGAGTATCTTCGTCACTTCCTGCTGTTCCTGCTGGCTCCTTCCCTGGACGATGTCTGCGCTGTGTAGGCTGGTCTTGACGAGGTTCAGCTATGCTCGGAGTTCCGATGCATCCTCCCGTGATCGCCTATAGTATCCTCTTCATGAGGCTGTTGTTCTTGCGTTGAGACTCTACCATCCAGTGACGGTAAGCTGCGTCATCGGCGTCGTCATCAAGTGGGCCTAGATCATATTCACTGTCGCCTCCATCAGTGCGGACAAACTCAACATCATCCATGACATCATCGCGGTAAGATGCCCCTGGGTCAGCGCAGAGATACTTAGCATCAGGGAGAAGCAGATGCTGGTCACTTCATTCAGCGAAGTGATGATCGGTAGAGGTTGCAGTAGAGGTTTCACCCATCCCGACTAAGGAAGCTATAGGTGTTCTCGTCGCGGAGCATCTGGCAGTTGATCAGGTAAGGGATGTCAATGAACGCCGCTGTCTCGTTACATGGTAGACACTAAGATCGATCTCCAAGTGGCGGAAGAGAGGAGTAAGTAAACTCCCAGAACGGTCTTTCTTCAAAGAACCCTTAACCACTCTAGCTTTCTTGTCCACAAACATCTGAACAAGCACACAACCGGGACTGGTTGTCATTGGTGCGGTTGGAACTCCTACGTCGGAGGATTTGAGTTCGTCCTCAACACCCGCACACAGCATCTGTAACTCTCCACGTGTGACATTGGAAGTCTGGTCCTTCGTGAAGAGCAGATTGCTCAGGACCTTAGCAGTAATGCGCATAACAGGGTTACGGATGTGAGACTGACTGGCTGATCGGGATTTGAAATCCCCTGAAGCAATGAATTTCCAGAATGCCTGCTCTGGAATAAACTTCCTAGGAAAAGAAGTTTGAGTGTACTCCTCGGACATCTCGTAGACCTCAGTCAGTGCTTCCAAGCTGATGGAGTGCTTGACACCGCTTGCAAAGAATGTGAAGTAAGCCTCCTCAAAGATTGGGAAACGGGCCTTTTGAAGGTTAGCTCTGCGGTGGCGAGGACTTGCCTTACCAGATAACGATACAGTGCGTGAGTTCGGTGACAGAGATCAGCTATTCCCAACACGTGGAGAACTGCATGTAAGTCCTCATGCAAGCCTAAATCGCTCAAGGCTCCGGCGTCGACGAAACGCGTCGGGAAGAAGTTGGTGTTGAGCAGAGTGTTGTAGCGGCGTGAGGCTTCTTTATCCCACCTTGTCTCCGATTTCTTAGGGATGTTTGGGTCTGTGATGGGGATCGAAGGTCCCTCTTTTCTTGGCCATGGGTAAGTTTATGGGACAGTGTAATCTTCCGGTTCACCCCTAGCGTATGGTGGCTTGATTTTAGATGCTGCCTTGGTGCGTTTGGGAGCCATATGTAGAACATAACCAAAGGAAAGAGTTAGTACCATTCGATTGGGTTTTGTAGATAATGTTGGGAGCTTTTTCTCTCTTTTTAGTTGCTCTATCCAAGCTAATCCACAACCCAATGTAGAGATAACAAGCAATTGACAATGGCGAACCAAATACAATCACTCTTGGAATACATGATACTTTCATTCTACTTGCCAATCAAAAATCGATCAATTAGATACCAAAATCCATATCTTATCAATCGATGCATGTGCAAATTAAAACAGTGGCTCAAAGGTTATCACTTTCCATCTAATCTAACAAATCTCATCTATTCTTCTATTAACCATCCTAGCAGCAAAAGGAGAGGTCGATTTTTAATGTAATAAACCCCAAAATCGATCTATTCAAGCGCAAAGAAGAGAAGACAAAAAGATTTGTAGGCCGAGAATCACAGTGTGATTTCGCCTCTTACCGTTTGATTGGGGATGGTGGAATCCTGCAGATTAGCCAAATAGTTCGAAATCCAAGCGAATAGAAACCGTAAAACTCAAAAAAAGTAGAAGAAGTTGAAAGAGTTTAAGGTTTTGAAAAGGAAGGGGTGTGGGGCGATGGAGGAGGCAAGTTTTGTGGAAATGGGAAAGAGATAGGGAAGGTTCCTCTTTTTATAGGCCCACTTCGTGCCCCACTTCCCACTTTCTAGGGTTTCTCTCCATTTTACAAAATTAAATTAGATCATAAAACAAAATCAGTTTTTTTTTAATTTTATTTTTATTTTTTTGGGTCCTGAGACTTACCTTCGCGGAGCAACACAAATTCTTCCCCTTTCGTGTTCAGCAACACAACAGCACTGTGGGGGCAGACTTCTTTAATGGTGAATGGTCCGGACCACCTAGATCGCAACTTTCCAGGGAACAATCGTAGCCTTGAGTTGAACAGGAGCACTTGATCCTTGGGTTGAAAGTTCCGGCTGATGATCCTCTTGTCGTGGTAAGCTTTAGTTCGCTCTTTGTAGATCTTAGAGCTTTCATAGGCTAGATGCCTAATTTCCTTCAGCTCGTGAATCTGCATGGATCGTCTCTCTGCTGCTGGTTTGATGTCGAAGTTGAGTAGTTTCACAGCCCAGGCTGCCTTATATTCCAATTCGACCGGCAAGTGACAAGCTTTACCGTATACCAGATTGTAAGGAGTAGTCCCAATAGGTGTTTTGTAGGCTGTTCTGTAGGCCCAGAGAGCGTTGTCTAGCTTGAGCGACCAATCCTTACGGCTTGTGCTGACTGTTTTCTGCAAGATGGTCTTGATCTCTCTGTTGGAAACTTCGACTTGCCCACTAGTTTGAGGGTGATATGGCGTGGCTACCTTGTGTTGCACGCCGTTCTTCTTCAGTAGACCAGCGAAGATCTTGTTGATGAAGTGACTACCCCCATCACTAATGACCACGCGGGGTACTCCAAATCTTGGGAATATTATGGTTTTAAACATCTTAATTACCACTTTTGCGTCATTTGTGGGACTGGCTATTGCTTCCACCCACTTAGAAACGTAGTCAACAGCTACTAAGATGTACTCGTTCTTGAGTCATGAAATCTCCATTGCTCGCTGCATTCAGAGCATTGCGGAACTCCCATTCCACTCCATCGTAGAAGATTCCTAGAACATGGTCATCGTCGAACCCGTGATGAGGACACTCTCTGAGGGTATCATTGAATCGTTCCCAATCTTCGTTAAAAGGTTCATCGGCGAGCTGCTTGAAGGAGGAGATCTTGTTCCTCAAAGCAGCTGTTTTGGCTTTCGTGTAGAAATGTCCCAAGAAAGCTGATCTAACCTGCTCCCACGAAGTTGGGAACCTGTAGGTAACTGCTTGAGCCATCGTGAAGCTTTGTCCGCTAGAGAGAATGGAAACAGCATGCATTTGATGTAGTCGGGTGGGACGCCGTTTGCACGAGTGAAGCTACATATCTCCTCGAAAGCTTCAATGTGTTCCATTGGTATCTCAGCTGGCAGTCCATGGAACATCTTTCTCTGGACATGATTGATCATGCCGGTTTTTATCTCAAAGTCTGCTCTTTGGCATGGTGGTGGAGCGATAGCAGAGCGTGTAGCAGGGATGTTACGCGGTAAGTTCCTCTCACCGATTGGGACAGGTTGTTCTTGCTGCGCAGCCAGTTGCTGTGCGGTGAGTGTTTGCTGTAACTCTTGCATCTGTTGCATCTGCTGTTGCATCTGTTGCATAGACGCGGCCATTTGATCCGGAGTGCCGAAATCGCCCATTGCTGCAGTGATTGATCTTTGTTGATGGTTTGTTCTTTCTAAGCTTGCGAGTTCCTGGTTTGTAAGCTAAACTAAATCCCCCTGTGTATTGCTCTGAGTATGTCTACCGGTCATGCACTTGGGTCTTTAACTGCAAAAGGAGTTTAAACAAGTTAGAAGTTTTCGGCTAAATTTTTAACCGAAAAATAAAGGTAAAAAGCTGGTCCCCGTCGCAATGGCGCCAAAACTTGATACACTAAAATTAGATCTTTGTCTACTGTCAAGTTAACAGTGTAGTTGTAATATGTTTAGATTCAATTCCATAGGACCAGTTTACACTTTATCTCTATGGGATCAGAATTAAGCTAAAACGAAGTGGGGATTTAAAAGATGTAAATAACGTAAAGAACAAGTAACTAGATTAGGTTGTTTTTGAATTGGTTTAAAGCGCCAGTCTAGGGTTTCTTCTTCAGGTAAGGAGCTCGTAAGCCAAGCTATTATTCAAGTTCAATTAATCAGCAAGCCTAAACTCGGATCACTCATGTAGAATCGATCCACTCTTGTGGTATCGATTTCTTTGCAAGTCGGTCTTGATACCTAAACTCTCGTTTGGACCAAGACGCGCGAGCAAGCCTTAGAGATCAAGTCCGATAGGTTCACAATGCACTCTAATATCTACTCTCGCTGACTAGGGATGCAAAGATCATTCAAATCATTTCAAGTTATCAATCAACGGCTAGCTAAATTGATTAACCCTAGTTCATGCACTAAGTGATCAGTTTGATGCAAGCAATAAGAACATATATGAATGTAGACAATCTTTAGATAACTTATTTAAACTTAGCTCACGATTCCAAACCCTAAGAACCCCTAAACTAATTGGGTGACTACTCAGACATTACACAAGAACAGAGAACCATGATTTCTGAATAATACTGCATAATAATAAATCAAGGTAACAAGAGGGTTCAGGATGATCTTCTCTATGAGATAGATGGAGCTGTCTCCCTTACAATAGCAAATCGCCAAATTCAAAGCTCTTTAGGTCTTTCTTGCGTAAAAACTAAGGTAGGTCTAAAGTAATAAATAGGAAACTATATATATAGGAACCACAGTCGGCTAAAGGAAAGAAATAGGAAATCTAGGGCAAATCCCGAAATAATTGGAAACTTCCTTTTTATTCTCCGTCGCTGGAACATGCACTCAGGCTGCTCCGCATGGCTGTTCCACGTAAAAGACCCAAAATCATACTTTTCTCTCTTCTTTTTCTCTAGTTGTCCATTTCCCATCCAATGCAATTCCAGAACTGTTATGACTCGAGAAGGACTAAACAGACTCGATAAAACATTGAAAACTATTAGTAAATCATACATATAATGTGCCAAAAACACAATATATCAATGGTTGATTGATATGACACTCATAAAGAGTGTTTTGATTTATTATGGTTTAATGGTTTATTGCTTATTCGGTCATGCTTTATGATCTTGAATATTTATTGTTGAACTACCCGTCTTGCCTGTGTTTGGGGTGGGGTTTAGAATGACGGGTTGTTGTATATGCTAGATAGGGAACCCTGGCTCACTGAGTGAAACTAGTTCACTCACTCCTCACATCCTTTTGCAGGTGACCAGTAGAAAGGACCATAGCGCTCGCGGAACTGTAGGAGCTGGTGTAGATTGGACATCTTTTGCTAAAGACTCGTTTTCAAGATATATAAATGTATGGTTTACTTTCGACTGCGTCCATGGACCATATGTATAATATTTTGGGCTTGTCAACTTCATGTTTTATGGACTAAAGTGTGTTTTATATTCGTGACGTGTTGAATGGATATTCTGGGTTACAGAATTATGTTTGTGACTTGGAAAGTCTATTCTCAACCCGTCGTAACACTTTCGGACTTGGCAGAGGAAGGTCGTTCTGGGATGTTCTTGTTTGATTGTTGCCCGTCTGACTGACAGATGTCTAAAACAGTTCGGGGGTGTTACAATCCAGCTTTTCCTTCACCTCATCCATCTTATCATTCCCAAGGATGGTGGCATACTTTTTCCTCTCAAAATCAGTGTTCTTGGTGTTGTTTCTAGATGCTAGGTTTTCAATGACCTTTACTGCCTCCTATGGATTCCATGTGTTGAAGTTTCCATTGCTGGAAGCATCAAGAGCCATCTGGTACTGCACCGCGATGCCTCTGTAAAAAGTAATGAGCAGTTGTACTTCATTGAATCCATGGTGTGGATAGTCTCTCTGATAAGACTTGAATCTGATCCAAGAGCCTCTAAAGCCAATGCGAAGCTTTTCCAGCAAGGGAGAACTTGAAGAGCTTGCATAGGAGATAATCCTCAGGGACTCCCTTAACTTTAATAGCAGATATCAGATCCTCGAACTTCTCCAGATGGTCCACAGGATGCTCGTGAAATAATCCATGGTAGGGTATCTGTCCCACGAGTGTGTAGTACTGCGCCTTCAACTCGAACTCCCTCTGACTAGTGGGAGGATAAATGGCTGATCTGTTGGTGTAGAACTGATATGGACGGTTGTAGTCAGCCAACGTCTTGGGTCGCGCAGCCTCATCTACAGGTAGGGTAGTTCCTGTAGCAATAGCGTCAGACACAGGGATTGCTGCCCCCTGAGCATTTATCCTCTGACCTGCTGCATTACGCAGATGACCTTCCTGGTCATGCAGGTCTCCTCTTTCATCTCGAACAAGTATCAAAGTCGTAACCATGTCTCGCAGATCAGTATCGGTCGGTGTCCGGACTGGAGTATCGATAGAAGTCGGATGGACGATGTCGGTCGATTGAAGATGAGTGTCTTCGGTCGACGGTGGGGAGCGAGTATCGTTCGACGGGACTAGTGTCTGAGTTGACGGTGGTTGAACGAAATCTCGCGACGAACATGTGTTGGTTTCGATCGATGAGGATCACTCTTCTTTGCGGATTGAACGCTCCAAACTTGCAGGATCTGGTAAGAATTGTAGTTGGGTTTCCTTGTTGCTTCTAGTACTGCTGGGCCTTGGTGATCAAGCCATGTTAAACCGAGTCCACCACTTTCCGGACCACAACCGGCTTAGTGGTACCATTTGAGGAAGCAATGACCTGCAAACTACTACTAGAACCACCACGAGGTTCTCACACAACAGTACCAACACGAGGTACATACTATAACAACATATAATAATCACACAATCACAATAATCCGGATGCTTAGACTAGTCTTGCTATCCACTTAGCCCAGACATCGTCTCAAGCCTCGGATCCACAAACTCACACCTAGACCGGTCTGGCTATCCTAGCTAGGAAGCCGTCTCCGATGTCAGGAACCTGCATTAAAAATTCGTTAACAAAAAATTAACTGTGACTCACAATGATTAAGCGATGTGGCTCGACTCTTTGATTCTGGATGTTGACCAAACCCCTTTTATCCCCTCCAAATCTTCGTCTTGGTACCGTGATGTTAAATCCCAAAACCCAACCGTAATGTATTGAATGAACTGGTCTGGACTGATCAGAACTCGGAAATAACCTTCTTTCTCTTCTGGATAGTCTTTCGGAACTTCCGGACAGTTTATCGGTTTTCAAAAAATGTCTATACTTCTAAAGCACCTCACTTCTTTCTCTCTCTCTCTCTCTAAGCCACGTTTTAGAATGTCCTTGGTATGTCTGAATGAGTAAAAATGAACCAGGGTAGCTAGGTATATATAGAAGTTGCCGGCCAATAAGAATGAGCCACTCGATCGCATGTGTGTCATCCTGCATGCTTTCGGTCGCATGCGTGGCAACACATGGGCATCCACATGCCATGTTGTATGCTCTCTAGCCATGACAGAAGACACCTCCACGTACACTTGCCCTTCAGCATGTCTGGTGTTCATGCATTGCGACACACGGGCCTCTGCATGCCGGTTCGCATGCGCAGATCGCAGGTATTGCGACATGTCGTGCTTCTGTGTGTCAAGCTGCATGGAACTGCTTCATGCACGTCTACACCTCCTTCTTGTGTTGACACTCAGCAGGTTAAATGGTTGACACCACGTCCTGATCCCTTAAATCAAGCCACCTCGAGCTTCTTGATCGATTTGCCCGATTTCGGCCCTTCTGGTGAATTTTCGTCCCGCGATCAATCCCGAATATTTTTCCGCTCCTGTTCTGATGAGCTAACTATTTTTAATAGAATCCAGACTAACCTTAACCTTTAGGATAAAAATTTCCCGACCCTTTGTCTTCCCCGAGAAATTCCGTAAAACCAAAATTATGGTTTTTTTTTTTTTAAGACGGGGTATTACATTCTCCTCCCCTTATTTGAATTCATCCCCGAATTCTCTAAGGATCCGGTGATCCCCCTTCTTCCATCACTACATCTTCGTGGAAGAACTCTGGATGCAACAATTTGAATCTTGATTCATCCTCCCAGGTCACAACTACACGGTTCCGCTTACCTTAGAAAACTTGGACTTCAGGAATTTCTCGATTCTTCAATCTTCGTATCCGACATTCACCTATTCGGATTGGTCCCTCTGGATAAGTGAGGTTTGTTTGCAGTTTTTCGAATTGCTCTGTCTCAATAGCGCTGGGATCATGAACATGTTTCCGCAGCATTGATACGTGAAATACCGGATGTATTTGCATCTCTTCAGGTAGGTTGAGATGGTAAGCTACCTCTCCGATTCGTTGTATAATCTGGTAAGGCCCAATGAATCTTACCGCTAGTTTCCCGACCTTCCCGAATCGGTTCTTTCCTTTTTGAGCTGACACTTTCAGATAAACCCAATCACCAATATTGAACACCACTTCTCGCCTTGATTGATCGGCATACTTCTTTTGTCTATCCTGCGCTTTCTTCATATTGGTTTGAATGATCTCCAACTTTTTCATTGTCTCTTCTACAATTTTGGGTCCAAACTCTCTTCTTTCTCCAACTTCGGTCCAGCATAAAGGTGTTTTGCATTGCCTCCCATAAAGCTCCTCATATGGTGCCATACCTATGCTAGAATGAAAGCTGTTGTTGTAGGAGAACTCGATTAATGGTAAATGTTTTTCCCAGCTTCCCGCCCAATCCAATATACACATCCGCATCATATCATCTATGGCGCGAATGGTTCTTTTGGTTTGGTCGTCCCTCTCGGGATGATACGCGGTGCTTATGAACAACTTAGTTCCCTCAGCTTCTTGTAATGCCTTCCAAAAATTTGAGGTGAATCTAGGATCTCGATCGGAGACTATATCTGTTGGCACCCCATGCAACCTCACAACTTGGTCCACATACATCTCTGCCAATACTTCTACCGTATCGGTTTCCTTCATAGGTAACAAGTGCGCCACCTTTGTCAGTCTGTCGACAATCACCCATATTGCATTATTTGATCTTCTTCGAGCCGGCGGTAACCCAGTGATGAAATCCATGGATATGGAATCCCATTTCCACTGAGGTACTGGTAAGCTTTGTAACAATCCTCCTGGAATCTGATGCTCGACTTTGACTTGTTGACAAGTCTGACATTGAGCCACCCATCGCGCTACTGATTTCTTCATTCCTGGCCAATGATAAAACCTTCGGATATCTCGGTACATTTTCGTACTCCCGGGATGGATACTGAGTAACTAGTGATGCGCCGACTTCAAAATCTCATCTCGTATCCCTTCTCGCTGTGGTACTGATATCCTCCCATTAAGTAATAATGTATCATCTGCTGCCACATGATAGCCACTTGCGTTTGGAGCTTCTTGATTTTTAACTTCTGTGATGATTCTTTTTAACTTCTCATCACGTTGTTGCTCCTGTCTGATCCGTGCGAATAAACCTGCCTGGTTTACGGTACGTATGCCTAAAGGCTCACTTGGGTCCCCTTCAATTGCCCATAAAGTCATCAACTTGAGTTCACTTGATAATGCTTCCACTTCCTTTCCAACATCGGACGCTAACTTTCTACAACTTAGTGCATTTGCGACCACATTAGCTTTGCTTGGATGATATTGAATCTTCAGGTCGTAATCCACCACAAACTCCATCCATCGCCTTTGTTGGAGGTTCAGATCAGGTTGTGTAAACAAATACTTGAGACTCTTATGATATGTGAATACTTCCACGACTTCTCCATATAAGTAGGATCTCCAAATCCTTAACGCAAACACCACTGCCGCCATTTCTAAGTCGTGTGTTGGGTAGTTATCTTCTTGCTTCCTGAGTTGCCTTGATGCATAAGCAATGACTTTGCCTTCTTGCATGAACACACAACCCAACCCAACCCTAGAAGCATCTGCGTACAGAGTGTAAGGTTTACCTTGTTCAGGTAATGCCAATATCGGTGTTGTGGTCAAAGCTTTCTTCAGTCTCTGAAATGCTTCATCCGTTTCTTTTCCCTAGATGAATGGAACTCCTTTTCCGGTAAACTTCGTCAGGGGCTTAGTGATCGAAGAAAATTCCTTGACGAACTTTCGATAATACCCGGCTAACCCGAGGAAACTCTTTACATCGGTTACCGTTGATGGCCTTTGCCATTCCTCGATGAATTTCACCTTTTCTGAATCTACAGAAACTCCTTCTCCAGACACTCGGTGCCCTAAGAACCTGATCTCTTTTTTCCAGAAAGAACACTTGCTGAACTTGGCATACAGCTTCTGGTTTCTTAACCGTTCCAACACTAGCTTCAAGTGTGCTTTGTGCTCTACCTCTATCTTAGAATATATTAAAATGTCATCGATGAAGATTATCACAAACTTGTTGAGATAATCTCATGAAGGCCGGCGGTGCATTAGTAAAACCAAAAGGCATTACTACGAACTCGTATTGTCCATAACGAGTTCTAAATGCAGTCTTCATGACATCACCTTCTGAAATTGGAATCTGATGATAGCCCAACGCCAAGTCGATCTTTGAAAACCAACTTCCTCCCCTTAGCTGATCCAACAACTCGTCTATCCTTGGAAGGGGATACTTATCTTTGATGGTGATATTGTTGATTCTTCGATAATCAATGCAAAGCCGCATGCTACCATCCTTCTTCTTGACAAATAAGACCGGAGCTCCCCATGGTGAAGAGCTAGGTCTTATGAAACCTTTCTCCATTATATCTTCAAGTTGTTTCTTCAACTCTGCAAACTCCGCAGGTGCCATGTGGTAGGGAGCCTTTGTTATCGGCTTCGCTTCAGGTTCCAAGTTAATTGTGAAAGGGTTACTCTGAGGTGGAGGTAACTCTTTCAACGTTTCAAACACATCCTTGAACTCTTGTACTACCGCAATATCCGTAATTTCAACTCCGTTGCTAGTGGGCCCTTCACTAGCAGTTATTGTTACCAGATACGCTTCTCCATCCTTAAGCAAATCTTCCACTCTCAAGGCAGCTACTAAAGACACAGACTTGCTTGGACTGATCCCGTAAAACCCTATTTGTCGTTGCCCGTTCTCCTTGAACAAAATACGACCTTTTCCACAATCTAATTGTGCCCGATAGCCTGATAACCAATCCATGCCCAAGATAACTTCATATCCTTTTAAGGGCACCACCAACAAATCTGCCAAGAACATCTTCTCGCAAATGACTAACGGAACTCTTCTGAGGCATTCTTTTGCTTGGAGGGTTTGGTCTCCGGGAGTCATCACAGCCACATCCACCCTGTCAATCACAAATGAACCCACAAACTCGGCAGCTACCTCAGGGGCCACAAAGCTATGTGTTTCCCATGAGTCGAACAATACATGTGTGGGATGCCCCGCAACATGTAAAGTTCCTGCCACAACATCAATATATATCAACAACATAAAAATTATCCAATAGAAGGTAACCAATCCATCACAAGCAATAACACAACACAAAATCAATCTAGTAAGGTTAAAGAACCCGAATACCTGTGATGGGACCCTTAGATGGGGCTGGAGGTTTAGTATCCTCTAGTTCTAAAGCGTAAACTCCACCTCCTATTGCTTGCCTTTTTGGCGCTGGTGCGATTGCAGGTGGAGTTGTAGGATGATGGACAGTGATTGGCGTAGCTGGTATAGACGATTGACACCGCACTGGGTAGAGATGTGTCCTTTCTTTCCACACGTGTAGCATGTAGGATAGTATGAGTTTGACTGAAAGGATCCAGGTTTCTTCTCGTAGCATTCACTGGACTTATGGCCTGTCTTGCCACAGTCAAAGCATTTTCCTGTGAACAAAGATCGTCGACTTGGCCCTTCTGATTCCTTTTCCTTATCTTTACCCTTAAAAGATCTTTGGTTTCCACCATACTTCCCTGCTTGATGCTGCTTGGATTTCTTACTTGCCGCCTTTTCAGCTTCCGATCCGATCTCCACATTCACAGTCTTTTCCACTAGCTCGGTGAGACTCTCGTAGTTCCCGACTGCCAGTCTATTTTCCAAATCTGGTTTCAGACCAAACATAAAGTTAGATATCATGGTTTCTTCATCATCTGGTCCTCGCAGCACGTGTCGTCGCAGTCGCATGAACTCAGATTCATATCCTCTAACTGTCTTGTCTCCTTGTACTAGGTTAGCAAACTGACGTTGAAGCCTTCGCTTGGACTCCGAGGTGAAATACTTGCATTCAAATTCTTTTTTGAATGCCGCCCAAGTGGTGACCAGATGTCCTACTTGGTGATCCCTACTCTCCCACCATTCTGCCGCGTCTTTGTCCAAATAATACACTGCCATCTTCTTTTTAGAGTCCTCGAAACACGTCATGGTCTCAAAGTTTTTCTCCATGTTTCGAAGCCACTGGTCGGCTTCAAATGCATCTGTTCCTCCTTCAAAATATTCTTTATGGCAGCTATCAATGGTAACATCGGTGTACTAACTGAAGGTTGTGGTGGCACGAGTGGCTGAGGTTGCACTTGAGGTTGTTGTAGTGACCTCGCTCTCACGTCATGAAGAATCTTCAAAGTGTGCTCCATTCCTTGTCCTTGTTGTGGTTGATCATGAACTTCTGGTTCAATCAGGTTGTTCTGCCTTATTGGTCTTGGACCTTGGACACTTGACTCGCTATCATCTATTTCTGGTCTTCTCCTTACAGTACGGTTTGGTGGAAAGTTTTCTTCTGGTGGTATCTCTTGATCATGTCCAAACAGATTGTTGTTTCTTCCTATATTTTCTTCACTGGATCCTTGGTTGGTGTGTGCCAGTGTTTGCACCCTTCCCTCTGATTCATATCCCAGTCCTCTTCTTCTTGAAACACTTTCTGTACCCAACATCCAATCATGCCCTCCTTCACTCCTTCCCCTTCTTGCCATCTGCAATCCACGAACAGAGAATTTACTATTAAGAATACTAATTAAAACGAAACTCTATTGGTTTCCTAACACATCTTTTACGACACATTTGACTCGATAAAACACGGAAAGTACGTGATTGACCGCATGATCTAAACCATGCTTTAATACCACCTCTATAACACCCCCGAACTGTTTTAGACATCTGTCAGCCAGCCAGGCAACAATCAAACAGGAACATGCCCGAACGACCTTCCTCTGCCAAGTCCGAAAATGTTACGACGGATTGAGAATAGACTTTCCAAGTCACAGACATAATTCTGTAACCCAGAATATCCATTCAAAACTTATTTCCTCTAATCTTCGGCCTTAGGCTTTGCAACCCGTACCAAATCATAGAGTTGTGTTAGGTTGGACTAACCTAATATCAGATTCAACACGTCACGAATATAAAACATACTTTATTCCATAAAACAAGAAGTTCACAAGCCCAAAATATTATACATATGGTCCATGGATGCAGTCGAAAGTAAAACATACATTTATATATCTTGAAAACGAGTCTTTAGCAAAAGATGTCCAATCTACACCAGCTCCTACAGTTCCTTGAGTGCTATGGTCCTTTCTACTGGTCACCTGCAAAAGGATGTGAGGAGTGAGTGAACTAGTTTCACTCAGTGAGCCAGGGTTCCCTATCTAGCATATACAACAACCCGTCATTCTAAACCCCACTCCAAACACAAGCAAGACGGGTAGTTCAACAATCAAAATTCAAGATCATAAAGCATGACCGAATAAGCAATAAACCATTAAACCATAATAAATCAAAACACTCTTTATGACTGTCATATCAATCAACAATATATATATATACTCCTAGGGCCCAACAGAATCATTCTTCCTCCACATAAGGGACATCGGCAATCCCTTCACTATTACACCACACAGGCGTAGGCGCTCGGGAATCGCCCGGTCACGGTCCTCAATCGGAATCACCGTGCCCCGGTCCCCTATTGGACTCGCCGGGGGCTGTCACATCCACGTGTGACACTCAGCCTTGGTGATCAAGCCAAGTTAAACCGAGCCCACCACTTTCCGGACAATCACCGGCTTAGTGGTACCATTTAAGGAAGCAATGACCTGCAAACTACTACTAGAACCACCACAGGTTCTCACACAACAGTACGAACATGAGGTACACACTATAACAACATATAATAATCACACAATCACAATAATCCGGGTGCTTAGACTAGTCTTGCTATCCACTTAGCCCATACATCGTCTCAAGCCTCGGATCCACAAACTGACACCTAGACCGGTCTGGCTATCCTAGCTCGGAAGCCGTCTCCGATGTCATGAACCTGCATTAAAAATTTGTTAACAAACAATTAACCGTGACTCACAATGATTAAGCGATGTGGCTCGAGTCATTGATTTGATCCCCTCCAAATCTTCGTCTTGGTACCGTGATGTTAAATCCCAAAACCCAACCACAATGTCTTGAATGAACTGGTCTGGACTGATCAGAACCCGGAAATAACCTTCTTTCTTTTCTGGACAGTCTTTCGGAACTTCCTGCTAGTTTATCGGTTTTCGAAAAATGTCTATTCATCTAAAGCACCTCACTTCTTTCTCTCTCTCTCTCTCTCTCTCTCTCTCTCTCTCTCTCTCTCTCTCTCTCTCTAAGCCACGTTTTAGAGTGTCCTTGGTGTGTCTGAATGAGTAAAAATGAACCAGGGTAGCTAGGTATATATAGAAGTTGCCGGCCAATAAGAATGAGCCACCAGATCGCCTGTGTGTCGTCCTGCATGCTTCCGGACGCATGCATGGTGACACATGGGCATCCACATGCCCTGTTGTATGCTCTATAACCATGCCAGAAGACACCTCCACGTCCACTTGCCTTTCAGCATGTCTGGTGTTCATGCATCGCGACACACGGGCCTCTGCATGTCGGTTCGCATGCGAAGATCGCTGGTTTTGCGACACCTCGTGCTTCTGTGTGTCAAGCTGCATGGAACTGCTTCATACACGTCAACACCTACTTCTTGTGTTGACACTCAGCAGGTTAAATGGTTGACACCACGTCCTGATCCCTTAGATCAAGCCACCTCGAGCTTCTCAGTCGATTTGCGCGATTTCGGCCCTTCTGGTGAATTTTCGTCCCGCGATCAATCCCGAATATTTTTCTGCTCCCGTTCTGATGAGCTAAATATTTTTAATAGACTCCAGACTAACCTTAACCTTGAGGAAAAAAATTTCCCGAGCCTTCGGCTTCCCCGAGAAATTCCGTAAAACCGAAATTATGGTTTTTTTTTAAGACGGGGTATTACAGGCTACCTAGAGAATCGATTGCCATTCAGCCATCCACATCGATCGACACCCGCCGAATTTCAGAACAGACCAAGTCTTAAAAGTCTAAGTCTGGGGAAGGACTAGTAAGAGCAAGAAGAAAAAGAAGAAGAAGAAGGTAGATGCAGATCTCCTGTCACTAGTCTCTTCGCAATATCAAGAAGGAAATCTTGAGTATAGAGTGCGTTGCAGAGGACATCCATAACCTTTTACCATCGTTAGAGTGCTATGTGATCCAGAGCTGGGAGAGCAAGGGAAAGTTTCTACAAGAGCTTTTATCAACTGCATCAACAAGATGAGGAAGAGAGACACTGACACTTGTTTTGGAGAAAGTTCACATTCTCATCTGGACTGATTCAGATCTCTAGAAGTCAAGCTAATGACTAAAATAAGCGCTAAGTGGGAGGCAACCCACTATTAGGTATTTTCTTTAAAGTTTAGTTTTAATTTTTACTGATTTTTCGTTTTTAAATTTTATGCAAAAAAGAGAGATCCAAGGTTCATGAGTTGAGGACCAGCATCGATCGACTACTGGCCAGCGTATCGATTGACAGAGCATCATGAATGGATACGATTGCAAGTATCTAGAGAGGACATTCCAGATATCCTTCTGATGGCTAATGGCTAATGGAGCAGAAAATCTCTTCATGCAACGACACAACACTCTAGAGCACCAGCAGAGAGTTATAAACGAGTTCTATGACCCAACTGGTGGACTAGATGATCGTTTCAAGCCAAAGTGTCGACAACATACTCGACTGTCGATCGACATCAGAGTCCCAACATTTATCGACCGACATCCAGAGTTCGGAAAAAGAGCCTACGACTGTGATGGAACAAGGAAATTCCACTGGGAAGGGAAGGATGAGTATGGGGTCTACAGAGATGATCATGAACATGCGCGAAGTGTAAATGGACACATCATCCATGTATCTAAGGATGATATCAGAAATCTTCTGGAAAGAGCCTCAGTGGATGAGCACAGCTACATATGTCTTCCAGAGCATGCACGGTCATTCACACAGACCAAGCTAGTACCAGAAATCTTCACCAACGATGAGATAAATGAGATGCTTTATGGAATCTGTGAAGCCCAGGAAAAGAATGATGATGATTTCCAAATGAATCTTGATGGTGTCTAATACATATTGAATGATAGTATTAGTTGGTTGACTACATGCATGGAGAGATGAGGCAAAACATAGTCAGAATGCAGACACAGCGTGCGGCCGAAGCAATTACACCAGCATTGATCGACAAAAACATCTCGATATCGATCTACGATGAACTGTCACAATCAAATCCGATGAAGTCTCGACCAGATTCTTACACCAGAGCAGAGATTGATCAGATAGTAGAAGAGATATACAAAACTCTGGGAGCCCCAGAAGAGAGGCTTGATAGGAGATGTGATGACATCTATTTCCCATGGGACATCAGCTTCAGCTCTTTGACTTCTCAGACATAAGCAATGCAGAGGGAGATAGTGGAGCTTCAGAGATACATCGCACGTCGTCCAGAGGCATTGACAGACGCATCAACATATCGACCGACAGTCACAGAAGAACATCGATCGACAAAACCACACCAACAACCCGAGGAAAGCTAGTAACAAAGGTGAAATTAGATATGTCTGATACAAACAAACATGGAGAGGAGATCTCAGCTGACACATACGCCAGACTTTTGATACATCAGTTTAAACTTGAATGACTTGGAGACAGACTGCATAAGATAGAAAATACAACTGCAACAATGAAAGACAAATGGCGCAGAGGAGATGAGGCAGTGAAAGACTTCACTGGTACATGGTTCAACAAGAGCAGATAAGAGATGGAGACTTGCTTCCCAGCAAGTACCTGTTTTCCACATTACTAGCCAAATCAACTCCAATGTCAAGCTAAATGACTATAACAAAGCGCTGAGTGGGAGGCAACCCACTATTAGGTAATTATAATTGGTTTTCATTAGTTTAGTACTTATGCCAGATTTTGAATTTTTGCAGGTCATAAAAAAAACAAAAACAAATCCAAGTAGACGATTGCCAAGAATATCAAACGACGAGATCCAGCCGATATCAATCGACAGAACATCACCTGCCGCGACCGATGACAACAACAACACATCAATCGATATTTATTCCGGTCTGGTATATCGTTCTTACTTGTTAAATAGAGTCCTTTTGCTTTAGTTATCACCACAACATGATAGGCCATGGATTTTACCCACTATTAGCCGTGGTTTATAAATGTTTTAATAACTAATTACTATGTTGTAGATTTATTTAGTATATTTACAGGATCAGGAGTGCTTTGGTAGAAAGTGATGATTTTGGAGCATTTTGGAGACAATTGGAGAGAGCATCCGAGCTTACCACCGAGCAAGATCAACGGTCCACATTTTGAGATAATAATCGATCAACGCACACCTTTTGACATTGATCGAAAGTGAAGCGCGCAGAAGCCCATTTGGTTCCAGTCGACTTAGAGCCCAAGACTTCACCAATTACAGATTGCCCCTGGCGAGTTTTTAACCTAATATTTATAGCTTGCCAAGTGTTTCAGGCAAAGTGTGCTTTCTTGTTTTCTTATTTTCACAGCAAAGTTTTCTAGGATTTTAGTAGAGTTGGAGAGAGATCCAAAGATATTTGTGCTTGACAACTCTTTCCTATCTATTATCTATTTA